>NW_013665913.1:684822-696525 GCF_000517525.1 Limulus polyphemus
GTCTCTGGAATCATTGTCTCAAAGTTATTTTGTTATATAAATTAATTCTATTTGTAAATTTTACTACTGAAATGTATTTAAAGTAATATTATTCTTAGTATGTACACGAATGTACGTTACCACTGTTACAGCAGTAATGTTTTTTCCACCACAAATGTGTGGATGTTTAAAGAACAGAATTTTAGACATTTTTAAAGAAGGGAAACTAATACGTACTTTAATATTCATGTATCAAATAATTGAGAAAGATGTATTTTATGAAGAAAAAAAAGTTGAATTTGCTGGACGTAAATGTAGATACAAAGTTCGTGTATATTTCTAAAGATTGAAGTCACATTTATTTAGTTGTATGAAATTATGATTAAACCTTAATAGTATCTTATATAAGCATTTTGAGAGTTCATAAAAATTTTGATGCATTTTTAG
Organism: Limulus polyphemus; assembly: GCF_000517525.1. NCBI lineage: Eukaryota > Metazoa > Arthropoda > Merostomata > Xiphosura > Limulidae > Limulus > Limulus polyphemus. The sequence continues at coordinate 685,249 of NW_013665913.1, forward strand.
ATCTGATCAGCTATTGAACATATTAAACATACTACTCGTCTATAAATACATATCAGAATTGACATTTGTATTGCTTTTGTAGACTGCACAGCTGAGAGATACTTGCTATTCTGACTTTCTGAATACCCTCTGATTATTAAACTTATTAAGTTGTTCAAACGATCATTATATTGCGTAAGTTTTAATGGTCTGAATAAATATTGAATTCTTTGCTGGTCGTGCCATCTATCTGTGAGCATTAATAATACGACTGATCAAACATTTGTTTATGGTTAGCCAAGCACAAAGCCATACAATGGGCTATTTGTATTGTGCTTTGTTTCTAAAAGAAGAATCAGATTTCAACGCGCAATTTAATAGCAACCAAATAACGACAAATGTTCAGGGAAGAATAACATCGATGGTAAGAAAAGTTTAAATGCAATCTAGCAACAAAGGGTTTAACCATGTAAAAAAAAAATATATATTTTTGCGGTATTTCTATCAGGAATTTCTTTTTTGTATTTAAGTCCTTGCTCCCAGTGGCACAGCGGCATGTCCGCGGCTTTATACCGCTAGAAACCGGGTTTCGATACTCGTGGTGGGCAGAGCACCGATAACCATTTGTGTAGTTTTGTACTTAACTACACAAAACCAACATAAGTCGTTACGAGGTTTTTTAAGTATTTTTTAAATTTCGATTACAGTCCATTTTAAACTATTCCTGTTGTAAAATATTGTATTCTATTATCCGATTAGAGGTCTTTTAGAGTCAGTACTCATCTGTATTTCGGCATTGGTTCTTTAAACTCTAATTCAAACTTTTTTTTTTTTTTTTTAAACAGAGGAATCTCGCTTTTGAAATATACAACTAAAAAACTTAATTGAAATTCCACATATAAAATAAAACATTTTAAAAAATAACAAATAAAACAAAGTTAAACTTTTTCACTGAACCACAGAATAAAACTAAACTAAAATAAAAGAAGTAGTGTGTTGTCTGTCAACCAGTCAGTAGATACTAAAATGACGTCACATAAGGGACGCTTAACGTTGCAATTTGTACGGTCTTGACGGCAGTAAAACACGCGCATGCCATGAATCACGAGAAGAATTATGCAGTATGTAGGCTACATCACAGAATGACATATATACTTCAAAAGCAAGAAATAAAAATATTTGTTTCTCTTGAAATAGAACACTTTCGGGGACCCTGCAGAACTACATCCAGTTTAATAAAAATATATGTGTATACAAAATGTACTACTACCTCAACAGCAATGACTAGGTCCAATTTTTAAACTTTCTCTATACCCTTATTTAATGACAGTAGATACTTTATTACAGAAGTGGCTCGCTGATTGGCCGCTGTGGGTGATTTCTAACTGTGAAGGTAGCGGTAACTCCTGGCGCAGTTGGTCTTCTTTCCAGTTATACACGGTTTAGGCTTCGGACCATTTGGCGGCCATCTTTTGACGATGCCACTTTGGTAACAGAATACGCTGAACTATAACAACTATTGTGATGGTAGTGGGTGGGATCGTCGGCAGGTAGACTTTAGGCTGTTGTTGAGGTAGCTTGTGGTACCTCTTTATCAGTGGTTACTTGACTAATGATTATGTAGAGGTCCTGTGCTTTGTCTCTACTGTGGTCTGTGGAGCCTTGGTGCTTGGCTAATTTTCTAGTTGTAATCCCCTTCATCCACCCTGGAGGCCCTTAACATCGTTGGTGGTGGTGTTGGATGAGCATTAGTGGATGTCTTGTACCTGCTTTTCTGGTGGTCAGTCACCTCTCGAGGTGATTTCAAGTCTGAAAATTTCTTTTTTTTTAACTTTGGGATGTAGTGGTCCTACTAGAGGCTGATGCACATCCTGCACTTTCCTTTGTTCCAATGAAACACTGTCCTAAAGTGCACCTCAAAAGAGGTTTCTTTTGCCAGGAGTCAACTTGATTCATTATTTACAAGTGGCACTCCAGTTAGTGGTAGTGGCTAAACTGCTTGCAGATTTGGCTCAATCGCCATAGAGGTGGTGGTGGTTTCTCCAGAGACACTGGCACTATTCTGACCAAAAAGGGACCTGGTTCAGTGGAGCTGGCCATTCCTAGGATACTTAAGTGGCGCCAAAACAACCAATCTGGCTAGATCCAGCATACTAGTACGTTAGCCAGCAGCACATCTTTATTCATGGGCCCTGCTGAGTTATAAATCAGGCTGACTACAGGAATATTTGAATTTGTGGAAAAAGCCAACTCTTCATAGAACAGAAATTCTTGAGCATAGTGATGGCAATAAAATATTGTAAAAAGAAAACTTTTATTGGCTAATTGAAGAAAAACATAACCAAAATGGTTAGGAACTTGATCTTAAATAATAAAATTCCAGATTAAAATGTCAATTCATATGTATTCCAATTGGTCAGAAGATCAACCAGTTGTGTAGGCTATAAAGTGATTTGTAACTACATAGATACAACCATGTTCTTCTGTAAGATTATCTTTAGAGACAGTAGTTAATGGACTACATTGTTCAAGTAACATTGCTATGGAAATCACATGTACTCATGTCCAATTCACCTGTAAAATATGTGTCCCTAATGCCTATGAACTTCTAGACCTCAGGCTTCATTAAGCCTTTGCTTGATCAATACCTGTATCTGTGACGCTCTTTTGTTTCATTATCTTAACAATGGTCAACAAATTTTACCTGTTACCTTCACTTCCATCTGGCTGTTACATAAACAGTGACCAGGTCCAGTAGAAAATTAGTGGGGTATCAGCTTTTTTTTTGTGAATTTTCCAGATACAAATTAGTACTAGCTAAGTACTGTTTTCAAAGTTTCAAAGCACCACATGGGTGCTAACTTTCCAGCCCTGTTCCCTAGTAAACTTACTGTTTGCATTTTCTTACAATTTGAACTGAGCTTATACTGAAACACTATTATGAAAATATTTATAAAACTGTTTATTTATAGCACATTTTAGTCTGCTTCATTGAAAATGTTCTATCATAACCAAATAAAACACCGGATACACCAAGTTTGCATTATGATATCTAAGCTTCTGTTAGTGAATTTCAATTGCTATTAATATTTACTCACTCAAGAATATTTTGATTTGATCCAACTGAAATATCTTATACTAACCTTACCGAAAAACAACATATAGAACTGTGTTTTCTCTCCAATACAGTGTTAGTTTCTCCATTACTCTTATTCTTACACGAACATTTTACCAGCTACCAAATATTTCAATGTCAAAATAGAAACTTTCTTTCACTACTACTAATGAAAATGACAGGCAAAATGTGTCTTCAAATAATACCTTACAGATCAGTAATCATAGTTAAGTTCATATCACAGTCTTAATGTCCAGAGAAAATATTTTGCTTGCATTCATGTGATGCTGATTAGTTGTGTAATTGATGCATTATTGTTATACAACACTCATAAATTAGTTTATGTGATTTTCATACATGCATATAAGACTACACATATATTTATTTATACAGGTATATTGCCATATTCAAATATCTTGAATACCTGTTGTAAGATACGCTAAAGCTTAAAATAGACTATTTACAGCTCCGATCCAAATTACTTTAGTAAACTTCTTGGGCTACATAACACGAGCTACGTTTTGATGGCTGCAATACAGTAATGTGCTTCCATGTAGGAATCATAAAACTCAAGTCATTTTTTTCTTTTAGACAACATTAAACAAATAATCTCAGACAGAACACAGCTAAACTAAGACTTTTCTGTTAAAATTCTCATCACTCAGGATTAATGTTTATGCTGTTACTGCGCTATATACAATGCATTACACGTGAAGAAGTTATATGTTCTTCAGATACATCGGGAAAAGTCTAATAAGGATCATGTGGTATGCTTTACAGCTCTGGTCACTCAGCTAGGTTAGGTGAGTGATTCTCGCAAAATGTTGAATATCTTGGCACAATAAATCATTCAATACCTCTGAAAATAAAGGTCACAATGCCCTTTCCACCGAAATTTCAAGATCTTAATTATCATTTTTGGCTGTGCAAACTGATGATATACGAAGCTAACAAAAAATACTCATCAGCGTTCCAATACTGTGTTAATTGAGTAGTTACAATCCAGTATCTTATGGATATCTCTTATAGTGAAACTGTTTGATGGCCCAGATAGTAAAGCCGCAAGGCCTTTTCAGTCCAGCTAATTTTATAAATAACGAACCACCCTAACTTATTAATATAGTGGTAGTGATAAAAATGTAGTAAATACATGGTACTATGAAACTTGATAACATGGATAGTAACTATTGCTACTTTCTTTCAGTCATTTATATTTCAACCAACCAGATCCAAAGGTGAAAGACAGTCCCAACAGTCAATACAAAAACTCCCCGTGACCTCCCAATAAATATGCTTCGTCATAAGTACTATTAGCTCTTTCCTTCTCATCTTTTGAGATAGAGATGGTACAAAACAGTGCTCCTATCTTCCTCTGATTCCTGGTCAAACCATTTCACTACAAGTTTGTTGGTAATATATGGATTCAGTTGGTTGGTGTGTGCGATGCTCTTTCATGCACTTACAGTTTGTTGTAACTTATACATTAATGGATCAACTCATTAGAGCACACATGTATGTTCTTTTCAGCTAGAGCAAAGTGGCCTCTCTGCTGTTTGTATGTGCTACCAAATCCACCCTTAATCTCTACTCTAGCACATTTATCCCTTTATTGTATTGTCGTAGCAGCTCTTCTGTATTATGGTAGCCGTTAACCACTCCACATGTAGGACATCTGAACTAGGGCAGGGGCAAAATTACAGCTATAGCATGTTTGGTAAAAACTTATTGATATCTTCTTAGTTGCTTGAAATACTATCATAACATTAAGTAAGTGTCAAGTGGGGATGAACAAACTTAGTAAGCATATGCTTGATAGTCTGTATTACCCACTCTACTAAACCATCAGACAGAGGAGTGATAAGGCAAGGAACATGTCTTCACTACACACAGCATTTTATACAACTCAGAGAACATTTAGATGTTAAAGTGAGTTCTTTGATCTGTGTGTATCCGTTCAGGTGCTCTGGACTATGCTATCCAGTGCTCTGCCAATGCATCAGTCACAGAATGTGCTAAGGTGTTGATCAATGGACTTCATTTGATTTTTGAGAGTGGACCAGTGACATCCAGTTCTTCAATCTATAGGGTATAATCAACAATTATTTGCTAGTGTTTACATTGTTTAGACTGTTATTTTTTTCTGGGTGGTACACGCACACACTGTACAAAGTTGACACCAGCACTAAATGTTTTGACTTGAATGCAGACAATAGAACTGCTGCTGAACATTAGAACAAATGGGGTAACAACTTGGAGATCTACAGTCTTTCTGTTATGTGAAGTCTGGATAATCTCATGACTTTAGGTACTGGGGACCACAAGCTGTCACATAGGCTTAGAACCACTTTTTGGCAGTTGATAACAACAGTACAACAGACTTTCCTGCACTTGTAAGAGCTTGTACACGTGACGTGTTATACGTATTCACGCTATGTTCCTCAATCTGAGAAGGTCATACTTTGCTTTGCATGGCAAAAAATGATCGTGCTAGAATTGTGTCCTTCTGTTGCTCTTCCAAGGACTCTCAAAATGATGTTCATCTATTAGTAGAATCTCTTACTTATGACTTGGTAGCAATATATATTTTTTCAATTCATACATTGTGTCCAGGGCCTGGGTATTCAATGAATAGACAGAGCCCCTTATTGTGGTGAGATAATCCTTCAATGTTTTCATGTTGTGGGCCCAGGAGGCATTGTATAACTAAATCATACTCCAGCAATTATGTTACCCAGCTTGCTATCATTACCACCAGATTTTTAAAGTCCATTCAAACATTGAACTTTCTTCCATACAAGTAGTACCAATAGTATTTCCCAAAGACTGCAACTGCAAGCAGTTTGTTTCTTTAATGTATAGAATCTGCATTCGTGAGAGCAAGTATATGACTAGCATGTGAAGTACATGTTCTACTCCATCTTGCAACTGCAAAAATACTACTTCGATTCTACTATTACTGGAGTCAGTATCAAACTATAACTTTCAGTTCAGTCATGGATACTATGCTTCAGGGACGTGAATGCTTGCTCACACTTCTCATTCGATCTATAGTGCATCTAAACTTTAAGAAGAGCGTATAATGGTGCAGCAGATTTAGAGAAGTTGACCATAAACCAAAACGTATAACATTCTGGACTTCTCATTTGATTACAGATTGAGGCCAGTCTTACTGATCTTTTAGCATAATATATAAAAATTCCATCTTTACCTACAATATTATCAATAAATTTTACTTCCTTGCACATGAAGGCACGTGTTTCTAGTTTCAGTTTCAATTCTACCTCTTTTATTCATTGGAATACAATTTTCAGGTTCTCAGCTATAGACTCAAACATGAGACCAAACATCAAGATACAGTCAACATATATCAGCCCCTTTCCCAACACAGCCCCTTCAGTGTAAGTTCCATTAGTTTTTAAAAAGTAGTGGAAACATTACATAGAGTCATAGACTGAATGGAATTATGTAAAACTCACAAAAACCATCTCTGGTGCTGAAAGTAATCTTGGGTCTGCTCTCGTCATCCAGCTCGACTTGTTAGTATCTGGATACCAACTCCAATATGTTGAACCCTTGGGGCCGTTTCAGTGCATTCAGACATTCATCTAAAATCAGTGCAGAACTTGGGCATACCTTTCTTTCTTCCTGACAATTACTAATGGACATGATCAAGAACTCTTTGAAGGTTCACATCCATTCTACTTTAGTGCTAGCTACGTTCATAGTGCTCGTGTAAAGTCTGTATGGTGGTTATAGAATTGAAGGTGTCTCACCCGTACGTTTATGTTGCTGTGTGATCTATATATTTAACCCAAATGACCACCTGGTTCCATAAATACATTGGTATATTCATCTAATAGCCCATGAGCTGCTTCTACTGCATTATGTCTACCTTATCTCCACAACTGTCAACTAGCAATTTCAGATGTTCTGGTAAATGTATGCTCACTTTTCGGTGCACTTCCAGGATGATATATGGGTAGACGCATCATCAGCACATGAGATGACTGGGATATCCCTGTGGTTGCATCACATTGCCAGGATGTGTGAGTTGGTGGTTACTTTTTTGCTGGACTTGGGCTTGGCAAGGTATCAGTGGCTGGGTTAAATGGTCTGTTCGAGGCATGGCAAGTGCAGCTGCCATTGTCAAATTATTCCTCTCATGTAGTTGGTTCAAAGTTACCACTTTGTCCTGTCTACATCACCACAAAAACTGACTCAGTAAAAGTGAGAAGATCTCTCAAACCCAGGTGGTATATAATCATTTCACTGGATAGCCCTTTCACAAACTTGTCAATGAAGATATCATCTTGATCCTTCAAAGCCATTGCAGATTAAGCCTTGCCATGCAAACAGTACAGATTACCTGTTTAGGTAGCCAAGTATTGAACTTGGCCTGATGGCTTGCTAGATTTTCCATTAGGTTGAACCTTCGGCATAACTTAGCAATACCTGTGTCACACTCTCAAAATTGGGCCTTACTTAAATGCTGTATGTAGTGTAGGGCCAACCACTCTAGAGTGAAGATCATGCATTGCAGCCTGTTTTGGAGACCAGCCATTGAAAGTAGGTACCTGCGTGAAATGCCTCAGGAAATAGCTCAAATAATCCTTCACCGAAACCTTGAATGTCAGGGGAATGATCTGTTTTGTCTCACTCATGAGGGTCCATGATTGAGGCCAGAACCTTTCCACGTTCTTGGCTTTATGTGTATAGTGTGGTAAGTATTTTTAGGGACTTTGGCTTGTGCACGAGTAGTTACTCTCAGGTCCAGGCCAGCAGAGCAATGTGTTACATTGGCAGCTCAGCTGTTGACTCTTTGTGGTCATAGACTCCTTCATGATTCATGGTTTCGTCAGCAGTATATCACTCAGTTCAGAGAGGCTCACCACTACCCCATGGCTTACATAGTTCACAGTTTGGTTAGTTCATCATATCATATGCCTGAGTGAGATAGTTTCTGTTAGCAGGCATAATCCAACAATGGCACCTCCAGTCTCTCCTCAATAATCTCACGTGGCTTTGATCAGAGTTGGGGTTAAGGTATTCTGGTTTGCAAAGGTCTGGGAGTCCTATACATACCACTTCACTTGGCTTTAGTCTTCTTTCTGAACCCCTAGTTGCAAAGAGATATAATATAAGTCAGGCAACTATACAATATCAGCAAAAATCCAATGTCCAGGAGAGAATTTCTCTTGGACTCCACAACCCTCTTGTACAACTATTTTTCTTGAGGAAATAGGCCTTCCTCTTGGTTATAAGGATTTTGAATGATGGAAAATGCTAGTTCCGATAACATGAAGTCTTTGTTTTGTAATGGCAGATTTATTTGCTTATTTACAAATACAATATAATACAAACTGTAATTAACCCAAAATCTTCTAGCTCATCTGGGATAATATAATTAATTGTATATTATTTTATCTAATTACGTTCAATTTAAAAATTACAAGAATTCATTTAGTACTTTAACAATATTCTAAATTTGGTATAGGTGATAAAAATGTTCTTACAAGTACCTTAAGTTTTGTTATGTTATTTTGTTTTTTTATTGTTAAAGGTAAATTTTAAATATTTTTAGTTCTAAGTATCAAAAAATGATTATGCATAATCTCCTTTTAACTTTATTTTTAATTCAAAATATTCCTAAAAATATTTCATATGCATTTCTCCCCATTTATTTTACTTATTCTTTGTTTTAAATTTTGGTAATTTATTTTCTATCTATATTATGCAGTTTTCTATCAATATTTGTTTTTAATGAAACAGGGTAATGACCTGCTATTGTTTTTGTCATAACTGCTACATGTGAATTTTGTTCTTTAATTTGTCTAACAAGTATATGAAATTGATTAGTTTACCTCTATAGTTACTTCATTTATATATGATATAAAACAAATACACTCATTAAATCCATATACTTATTAACATAATTAGGTTCATCTAGCACACCAATCTTTATACCACCAAAATAGATTATACTTTTGATTTTATTGTTTCTTAATACAATTTCTAATCCGTTGAAAGTCTCCTACATTGTAAAACTGTGAGATTTATAAACAGCTATTATCAGTATAATCGCTCTCTTCTAGAAATATGCTCAGCATTTCTCCTGGAAGGATGCTGAATAATATGAGATCTGTATATATTGCAAAGTAATACCGAGTTTTACGAATCCCTGAAGTCATGAAAACGAACTAAAGAGACTGGACACAATGTAAAATACAAAGTCACTAACTATATTAAACCAAAAAACAAACAAACACAGTGTGCGTACTTGCTTAGACATTGACTGGATCAGAACTATTTATTTCGAAAAACTGTACTCGATTACAACTTCTGCCAGACTGTTTTAAATCTAACATTCCTTACGTAATATGGAATGTGGAATTTATTGAATGCAATGACTGCTTTTCACGCGACTGGTCATTACCATTTAAATATAAGGGAGACTGTAATCTTGAGGTATCACCTGACCTAATGCTTTAGTGTACCGCCGTCTACGTTTCTGCATAACGTGCAGCATTACAGTCACACATCCATGACCAAAACAGGTGGTATCTTTAGAGAAAGACAAAGGAACAAATGCAGTTAGAACGAAATCAACTTGACGATTTTCTTGACTACGTGTTATGTGAAAAATGAATATATCAGAATAACTAGCTAATTAACAAAAATACTATATTAAAACAAGAAGGTATGAAGTACCATGTTATGTTTATATATCCCACTATGCTATTGCAATATATGCTGATCTAAGTTTTAGATTAAATCATTTATCGAAGTTTACCCAAAACGGAAATGTAAAGATTTCACAACAGATTATTACGCGGACAGTATTATGTAACAAAATATTTACTGTAAAGTTAATGAAGTAATATAATAACCTATTTTTTAAATTTTATACTGAATGGTTCGACGCATGTTTAAGTGTAGTAGTTGCAATATATTACATATTTCGATTAGTTTAGTTTCCAATTTTGATGTTGCTGTGTTAAAAAAAATTAGATTTTTATAAACGAGATCCATAAAGTATGGTGTTGGATTAGTTGTTGTTTTTTCTATGATGTCATTATTTTTGTTCTGTCTCTTTCCGCATTTAATATAAGTTTCATCGTAAAACCTATTCAAACTTTATTTAGCATTTCTGTTAACGGTTACAGAGCAACTACAAAGCTGTGAATATTTTCATCCATTCAATAAAGTCTACATCAGTAATTACTCCATTACAGGTCTGTTTAATTAACTTCATAATCAACATAGTTTTGACAAAAATGCTTGACAAAAGTGCAGGGTATAAGAGACAAATAGCACCATCGATTCGATTTGGAGAAACAACAGTAATCTTTTGTTGAGAATTCGTATTCGGTTACAGTCGTAGGCCTAACAATAAACCAATAGGTATACCTTGATAAGAGAAATAACTTCTCCTGTAGTTTGAGCTATGTTGTTTAAGAAGTAGTAACAGCTGTTGCGAACGTTATTACCATATAGCTGGAGTTAGACTACTCTAAGAGAACCTCGGTTATCAGCATTTGTTTCCATGGTGATTACGAATAAAAATAACTTAGTGAGCTTCATTTCTCTAGCTATAAATGCGATAAGCTCATATTAGTAAATTTCTCGGTTTTATAATTATTAAAATCAATACAGATAAATGTGGAATTTCTCATTCTAACTATCAGTGGAGCCACGCATCAAAACCTTATACATTTTTATATCACGAAAAACTTTATTATTTATTAATATTTATAAAGGCGAAAGAAAAATGCAATATTACCAAAAAACAGAAGGAAAAAATGACGACGACAGTACGCCTCATATTGACAATCTGAGAGGCTAATCTTGGGTAATCTATTTATCTATCTATATATATATATAAGTAACACCAGCAAATAACACTAATATATATGAAAAGGGCGTCAAGCATCAAAATATAACTTATGCAAAAAACAAATACTAGTAGCTATTATATGGGAATGAAAACTTACTTATTAAACTTGATATATAAACTTATATACAGTAGATCGTATGGGTATTTACAAAGCCATTGTTTATGCTGCTTGAAAAAAGAAACAAGAAAAAAAAAGATCATAATTACAACTATTTACAAGTGGAAATTAGTTGAATATACATATATATATAGATGTTACCCCGTGGGTCAACGTAAGCTGAGGCCTTAA
>NW_013665913.1:697501-708947 GCF_000517525.1 Limulus polyphemus
AGATGTTACCCCGTGGGTCAACGTAAGCTGAGGCCTTATGACATAGATGTCAGGGTTCGTTCCCCGAGGTAAACACAGCTCAGAAAGCTCCTTGTGTAGCTTTGAACTGAAACAAATATATATATGTATATATATATATATAAAAGCAAAATCTGTTGTATATTTGTCCGCTAACTCCTCGCACACTATTTGACCAATCTCCACCAAACTTGGCATAGTGACTCCTATCATTCCCACAAGTAACCTGGAGGGTCAAAATTCCTAGTAGAGGTTGGATCCCATCTAATTCAGAAAAAAATACAAAATCAGCACAACTTGATACTGTGATACAGGATGATATGAGGAAGGTCATAAGGGGGTTAGATCCCCATATAATATATATATAAACGTCAATATACAGTATGTATGTGTACATATTTGTTCCTTATACTTTTTCACATTTCTTGATCAATCAGCACCAAACTTGACGCAGTAATACAGGATAACATGAGGAGGATGTGGTAAACCCCATCTAATTTCATACCTAATTTCTGAAAAATTACTAAATCAGCACAACTTGACACAGTTATACAGGCTGACATATGGAAGGTCATAAGGGGGTTGGACCCTCATCTAATCTATAGATATAAAAGCAAAATTATATGTTCGTATATCTGCTAACTCCTGTACCCCAGTGGCACAGCGGTATGTCTGCGGACTTACAACGCTAGAAACCGGGTTTCGATACCCGTGGTGAATACAGATAGCCCATTGTGTAGCTTTTTGTTTAACTTAAAACAAACAAACAAAACAAACTACTAACTCCTCGTACACTACTTAATCAATCTCCACCAAACTTCGCATAATGACTTCTGCGGTCCCCAGAAGAAACATGAAAGTATCAAAATTACCATCAGATCTCTCGCCCCCCCCCCAAAGGCGCACATTTGATTTTCCCCAACAACTTGCAACATGTAGTCTATCCATTATATTATAACACCGTCTGTTTCTTTTCTCTAAATGGTGAGAAATTCTACTGTAAAATAAATCTTCAAAGCTCATGAAACTTTATTGTGACACAACCACTTTTCTAGGTTAATTTTGCTAATGATCAAATATATCTCTCTTTTTCAATGTGAGCCTGAATATTCGGCTCACTTTACTGTGGTGTTTTTAGGTTTATGTTTAAAATATAATCATTATCTAGCAGCTCCCATCCCTAAAGTGGATGTGTATAATGTACCAAGAAAGACTCTTCGTATAGCACTACATTTCATTAGTAAATATGCCTTGAGAAAACAAACAAGACTTTATTGTGCAGTGTTTATCAGCAAGTGTAACCTCAGGTGCTCCTTAAATCTTAAGGTTTAAGTTAAATCCATCATTAGAATAAGGAGCTATTTTGTGTTTAAACACAGAATGGGCAAGACGTATCGCTCGAACTTCATCTGCATGTATAAATGCTCTAGGTTTTAAAATGACTGGTAGATGATATTTCGCCCTAGTCTTGAAGTAGTTTGGTAATTGGTAAAGTTTGTGGAAGGGTTGGTGAGTGTTTAGCGTGTTTTAAGTTTCGGTGATATTCAGTTAATAATAGCGAAATTCAAAAGGCTCAGTATGGCCAGATGGGTAGGACGCTCGAATCGCAATCTGCGGGTCGCGGGTTCGCGCCCCCGTCCCACCCAAACATGCTCGCCCTTTTAGCCGTGGGGGCGTTATAATGTGACGGTCAATCCCACTATTCGTTGGTAAAAGAGTAGCCCAAGAGTTGGCGGTGGGTGATGAAGACTAGCTGCCTTCCCTCTAGTCTTACACTGCTAAATTAGGGGATGTTTGGCGTCAGGAAGGGCATCCGGCCGTAAAAACCCTGCCAACACCAAAAAATAGCGACCCCGTATAGATTCGGGAAAAAGCTACAGAAGAAGAAGAATAGCGAAGTTCAAAATTATTGAAATGTGGAAAATGACTTTGTTTTAGGAATCAAAGACACTTTGACCATTAAAAACTTTCATTCGAAACAAAATGCAGTGGATTACTGTTATGCTATTTTAAGAAGTGTAAATGTAATGAACATAGTACATTTAAAAAGTATTTATTATTTGTTTTAAGCAAGGGTAGCTGATGAACTGATGCTCCATACCGGTCACTTCTCTAGCAGGAAACTGTGTAGGGAGCAGATTATAAAGAACTGATTACTTCTGTTGCTATAAATTTCAATGAAATATTATTTTAAGCTTTCATTTGATTATTAACCCTTTAGAAGAAGTAATATTTATGATTAACCTTTAAAATGCCAAGAAAAATCTCTTTCAAAGATAGTTCAGTGGCTGCAAGAAAAACAGAAAGAAGGAGAAATGAATCGTAGGAGGAAATAGCAGCAAGGCTAAAAGCTAACAGTTAGAAAATCAGAAAGAAAGAGAAATGAATCGCAGGAGGAAAGAACAGCAAGGCTAAAGGCTGACAGTTGGAAAAGCAGATAGGAGGAGAAATTAATCGCAGGAGGAAATAACAGCAAGGTTAAAAGCTAATGGTTAAAAAACCAGATAGGAGAATAAATAAATTGCAGGAGAAAGAGAAGTAAGGCTTGAAGCTAAAAGAGTTAGAAGAGCTGAAATACGTATACGATAATCCGATGAATTAAGAAATAAAAGTCATGAAGGAAAGATTGAGAGAGCTGTAGCAAAATGTTTGAGAGAAACCGAAAGGGTAAGAGATAGAAAAAGGCAAGGATTCTCAATATAGTATATCAAGAATCTGTACTATAGATTGTGTAATTTTTGTTTCGAAAATCAAAAGTTTAGATAAAAATCAAAGTTATGAAAACGAATTAAAAAAAATAAATGTTTAGCCCAAGATTACATAAGATGATGCCCATATTGAAATTTATAATTCGTCAACTGCCATTAATCTGTCATGTTTCATATAGGGCCGGGTTCTTTACAGTAGGTGTCTGTGACTTGTTGGTCATAAATTTCAATAATAAATGGACAGCATACAACCAACTTGTATTAAAATAATGTATTCAAAACAAATCAAACATGTGTACAAGAATTATTTACACCACTGGTTATCATAGTCATATCCAGAGCTTTAAATAATTGTCACCTTTTCGCCAAAGCCCATACAGGCGGGATAAGTTACTTTAGAACACCCTTTAACAAGATAAGTTTTCTCCTCTATTTCTGTTATTACAATACACACTGTGAAACTCACCTTAGAAACTGTTCACTAGATGGATTATGGAAGTCTAGGAGGTAGGGGTGGTGGGCTTTAGACATAACATCTTTACGACAGAGTCTTTTAGAATGTATTTTTCACTACCTTGCTACATCTTAAAATTGAATTCCATGAAACACATTTTGTTTTATTGACGAGATACACACAGAAAAAAGGACTCCTCATTTCCAGAACATATTTTTTACTTCTAAAGCAACCTTGTCTTCTTTTTTACGTGTAAAGCGAATTTCATATAGACTACATTTTCATAAATAGCGTTGTAGTGTAAATTTTCTTATCACATGGTTCATAGTGTGTAATATCACATATGGTACTTGAAAGTAAGCGTTTTTTTTTGACAAAATACTACTGGAAACGTAGTTATGTTAGCTTTGGTTACCTATACTCTATTGTTCGAATCTAGCCAATTGAATGATACTTGCAAGAAAGAAATAATCTGAACACAAACTTGAACGCGTTATAAAATAAATCTAAGGGAACATTTTATTCTGTTCGTCTATCTTTGAACAGAATTGTTGGATATACATGACTGTTTCATTTAAATTTAATAGGAGGATTGCGATTTAGATAGTTATAAAGTGCGATTGTTAAAACTGGTATTTTTAGAAGCGATAAGTTCTCGCAGGTTTTCTTCTGTAACTGTTTACGATCCATTTGTTGTGTAGTTCAATTACTGTGAATGGATTTCACGTTACTCGAACCTTCCGATTTTTTCTCGTTGCTTTAAGTGAGTATTGTTTCATCATAATGTCTCATATATAGGCGACCAAGTTATGTTAAGTTAGTGAGAGTAAAGTTGGACTGTGTGTCAGTTAGCCATAACTTACGAAGATGACGGTTTCCAAGCATCCGCTTCAACAATTTGATATGCCCAGACAGCCTGTACTGTTTCTTTCAAGTGGATAACGTGGGCTCAAACCTGGGACCTTACGAACCTCAATCTAGCACGATAACAACTATACCACGCCCGGCTCGAAAAATTGATGAGCTTTCATTATTACTTATAATCGTACTATATTAAGAGTGTTATAAAATATTTGTAAAATATATGAATATATGACAGAGTTAACATACTCTTTGTATATTAGCAAAATACATAATAAAATATGCTTCAAACATTAATACTTTAATAAGTTATTTATTATTTATTTGCTTCTGTTGGTTATAAAGCTGCTATTAAAATATATATTAACTTTCTATGTAGTTTTAACTTATTTAGCTTACTCCATGCTACGAACATACAAAAGTATTATATTCGATTTTGTATATAATGGGTTTCAGAAAATATTGCTTTTTATTATCGTTAGATGGCAATAGTGTCGTTCAATGTTCTAACAGCGATACAATAATTTGAATATAATTGTAAGTTTGTTTACGGCCGATAGATGGCAATATACCGATATTGAAAGCTCCAAATGTTCTGTTTTAATGCAAGGCTTCATACACAAAGGGACATCCGTACTCTCCCAACCACGAGTAATTGAGCCCCAGATTTGAATGTTTTAAGTCCATAAACTTATTGCTGATCTACCGTGGGCAGCTCCAAATGTTTTTCTGACATAAAACCATATTTATACTAAATATACGAAGGAATTAATGTATGACAGAAATAATAATAATAAAAAAATACTCTATGCACTTCAGTGCACAAATAAACCTAAATGCCAACAAAAAAATCCAAGAGAAAATAAGCCGCTTAATATACAAATATATATTATCATTTGAAATTTAAATGTTTAGATTTTATTCATATTCATAGAAAAAACATAATATATTAAAACCGCCGAGCTTTCGTTGTTGAACAGAAAACGGAGTAAAACTATAATCCTCCTCAACATATTGAGATACTGTATATTGATTACCCATAGAGTTTCTAATTGAAATCACACTTGAATAATGAGGATTTGATCACACACGTATATATATACTACATGGCCACGTGGTTAGGACGCTCGACTTGCGGGTGGCGGAATCGAAACTTGTCAGAAAACATGCACGACTTTTCAACAGTGGAGGCGTTATAATGTGAGTGTCAATCTTTAGCAAAGTGTAGCCAACGGTTGGCGGTGGGTGGCGTTGACTAGCTGCCTTCCTTTTAGTCTATATAGCACTTCAAAATTAGGGATGGCTGGCACAGATAGTCTTCGAGTAACTTTGCGCAAAATTCAAGAAACAAACAAACACTACATGTGTACTAACTTTTAGTGCTCTAAAAGACAAAACAAGATTGTTAAAAGTTCTTTTAAAATAGTTACTAATATTGAGGAAGGGTTTTTTGTTTACTCTAAAGCACAAAGGTACACAATGGACTATCTGTGTTCTGTCTACGGCTGGTATCGAAATCCTATCTTTAGCGTTATAAGCTCTCACACTTACTGCCAAGTCACTGGGGCTATTTAGAAAGGATATCATTCCGTGTTAGCCTCATTTTTTCCAACTCGGATGTTGAGATTTTCTCACTTCTTTTATTTAAATAAAACTGTTCAGATATTGTAATCAATTTCAGTGAATAACTCGTAAGACAAAATTTAGCATTTTGTAGTTTTTATGCTTTTTGGCATTTTACTGACCTATTTTGTATAAATTTTCTTTAGGTGCGTTTTTGGTATTTTAATGAACTATTTTGAGCTATTTTAGTGCGTGTTTGGCATAGTTGTCAGAAGACTAGAAGAGACAAGGTATATTGTTCCTAAGAAGATCGCATCACTTTTTCTACTTTCTCTTACTTTTTAAAGCATTTTTAACACTGTTAAGACAAAATGATTTAAAATAGCTATAAAAATTAATGAGTTACAAATTTATAGTGCTTGAAATAATCAACATTTTTGATTCAGTAATTTTGCGAGTTCACATTTTGGTGTCATTTATGCGAAACAATTATTTACTTGATAAGAAAGCATAAAGGTGTGATTGTGCATTCCCTTATTCCAAGTAAATTAGCTGTAAGAGCACTTAATATAAACGTTGTTGATGTTTACAAGTAATGCAATCACTATCTAACTTTAGGAGGAGTGATTATATAGCGGTTATGATTATACCACAAAACTGCATGAATTGAGAGCATAATACATGATATCAGATGTTCAAAATCTATGACTAGATTAATAAACGGATGTATTTAGAGTTTGACACTTAGCAATTTCCTTGTCTTACTAAATTAGTTTTAGAACATTTTATTAGATGTCGATACTTGAGCCCCCCCAGTGGCACAGCGGTATGTCTGCGGACTTACAACGCTAGAAACCGGGTTTCGATACCCGTGGTGGGCAGAGCACAGATAGCCCTTGTGTAGCTTTGAGCACAATTAAAAAAACAAAAACAAGAAAACAAATCGATACTTCAGCAACTAGAATATGACGTATAATTCTAAGCAATTACTTTTCTTCTTTGTTTTGTATGTAAACAATTAGCTTACTTGTTCTTTGGGGAACTATAGGTAAAGAAAGTAACAATACAATAAAGTTAGCTACTTTTTCTGTCAGGTGAATCTTCAGTGTATTTAATTTTCGTATTACCAAAATATTGTTACTCTCCGTGCTTGTGACTTGGCTGGAGTAATTATCATGCCTCTTGATCTTTTAAACAATTCTCCATACTGGATATTCCCCTCAAAAGGATTGTGCAACACTGTCTTGACTCCACATACAGCATTAAACTGTTGACCAAGCCTGGGGTATTGCCATAGCTATTCCAAGTGTTGGAATGCCACTATCCTCATGTTTCTCAACATATCTAAACGCTCCTATATCACATTAAAAACACTGATAGCTGTTTTAGGTTCAGAGAAAGAAGCTGTCAAAAAGGGGTAAAAGTATTGTTCTTTTTCTTTTGTTGAAGAGGAAAACTATAGTCAAAAAAGAAGATCGTCACGAAATAAAATTCCATTGATAGATATTAAATTGAACTAGGTTTTGACAACTGTAGCAAATATATGTGTATTTTCTACGAATATTGTTCTTTTGATAATGTAAATACTGAAATGCTCTCCACAGCTACAAGATTAATACTGATGACATGAGGGTCCAGGAGCAGGTTGAAACTCTGAAGGGAGGAAATGGTGTAATGGTTAAATATGTTGCATCTGTATGGATAATTTCTTCTAACAGCTGGGGGTTCAATGCTAAGTTTGGGTGGAATCTTATTTTCAATTAAATTTGAAATAATAAAACAGAAAGTGGTATATCTGTTCAAAATATTTTACAAAAACAGCGAAATTTGAATAAAAGTGTCAACCATATGAAGATGTGACATAAAACAAGCCTGGTTATATGAAAGAGTAAATCTTGTCAAGATGTTACGTAAAAGTGGATCAGTTAAATATAACAAAACTGGGAAAGCAGAAACGTAAAAAAAATGGGTCACTTTTCCCTCATGTTTTCTTGTTTAACTTACACAGTTTTACAATACATATTCACAAGGTTTACCCTTTTATATAATTCTGCTCTTTCCTTGATATCCCATCTTTATATGCTCGATCCCTATATACTAATCTGGTTGATTTTGTACATATAAAATGTTTGAAATAAAACTATGCGTCAAGTTTGTCAGTCGCGAAACTTTTGAAAATTTTTACGGTAAGACGTAAGATGAAGTTTTACTCAAGGCCGGCCCTTAGGGTGGGTGATGTGTGTCTTCACACAGGGCGCCCACCCAAACGAGCGTGAAAATCTAATTTGCAATTATCAGTTCATGCCAATTTGATAGGGTGCTCCGAATACAAAGTTCGAACACGGTCAAAATTTTGCCTCGGGCCGGTTCTGATTTTACTGTTTAATATATAATAGTGATTCTATGCTGTACAAAAATCACAGAAAGAGGGAACTTTGACTTACGAAGGCAAACAAAATTCAAATACATTGTGAAGCAATAATGCCATAGTTTAGAACACAAAACTATTTGAAATATAATGAGTAAGAATTTCAAGCAGAGAAGACAAGAATAAGAAAAATTAGTTTTCATAATTTGACATTCAATAACCTCGTTACTATTGTGATTGTAATTCCGAACGTCTGACTTATTAATATGTTGTGTAAAAAAACTTACGAACAGCAAATCACATGATCGCAAACAAAATTGGTGTAATTCCTTTACATCCATAATTCCGTAACTCTGGGCTACACAGTTACCTTAATTAAAGAAACAGGCCCAGGTGGTTAGGCCACTCGACTCGCAATCTGAGGGTCCCCGTCCCACCACACATGCTCGCCCTTTCAGCCGTGGGGGCGTTATAAAGTGACGGTCAATCCCACTATTCGTTGGTAAAAGAGTAGCCCCAAAGTTGGCGGTGGGTGGTGATGACTAGCTGCCTTCCCTCTAGTCTTACACTGCTAAATTAGGGACGGCTAGCTCAGATAGCCCTCGTGTATCTTTGCGCGAAATTGAAAACAAAACAAAACAAATTAAAGAAACATAAGCTCAAAATCAAGAGAATTTTCAGGTTCAGATTATACGTTATAAAAGAAAAGGCTTAATTATTCTCTGCTGTTTCGCACATTAAAAAAAATACTTGCAGTTATAATAAAGTAACTCAACATAGGAATTTGGAGGTAAACATAGAAAAAGCAGGAAGTTTGCTGTTGTGCAATATATATATATGTATTATTTTGAAACATGTCTCATGATATTTAACTTTTTTTTCAAGAACATTATACCTATTTAGAAAGACCAGACTGATGTATTTTCACCAGGTAGAAGAGTACTATACTTATGGGTGGTGCTTATGATGAATAATAACTTAAGAATTTCAGTTACATTTTTTTTACAACACAATACATACAATAACTCAAGTTATCCAGACTTTAATGTAAAGCCTTCATACTCTTTTTCAAGTTACGTACCCAGCGTCACTAACTCAATACGTCTTATTCTATCCCACACGTTATACGTCACTTTCTGTATGTTTGATTTACAGCCTGCGCGTCATCGTTTTTGTTATGTTAAGTATTTTCGTTTATAAAATACAAGTCACACAACTTTTCAAACATGGATACTTTCATATGTTATTTAAGCTAGTATAACTTGCTCTAATAATGACATGATGAAGTTTCTGAAAGATAGATGAAAGGAAGTAGATGAAAAATAGTTTGAAAGAATTATTATTACTCCAGGGAAAATGTTTGAAATTAAAACAAAAACAGGAATTGAATTTCATGTTTACTCAATCTGTATATGTTGCATTGTTTCTACAGTTTCTGTAAGTAAGTCTACAGCATATAGCATGTACAAATCTATATTCAATTTTTATATTCGTTTTCAGCGCATTAAAGTAATAACATAAAAGGCTTTTATAAGTGTATAAATCTACTTTTTTTAGTGGAAAAAAATTGTCAGCTGAAGCTTCATTAATTACGAAATAAAAATCTAAATCTAAATTGGATAGACGGTTCAGTGCCTTTTTGTTTCTCTTGCGAACAAAATCAATTAAGAACGAGATAACTTATATATAAAATCTAAGACCATTTTTTGTAAAACTGAGTGCTTATTTCATGAAATGCATATTTTTTGTATTCATACTGTAACTCATGGCTAAGTAAATTACAATACTGCCTCTTAATGGTATTATAGAGGGCATTAGCCCCCCCCCCCACCATAAAAAATTTTATTTTCAAGTTTACAGTTTTCTTTCTCACAATACAGACATAGATAAATATATAATAGACTCCTACAAGTTGTCACAAAAACTATAATTCGAGCTTCGGTAAATAATGATGCTACAATCTTTTCTCCTTTAGGGCTCAGTTACTCGCACTCAAATTACTGCTTTCAGATTATATAATTTATTTCTGATATTTTCTTCTGTTCTTTCCGATCACGTATTTCTTGTTGTATTTTTCATTGATACTTGCTTTTTTTTTTCCAATAATGCATTTCTTGTTTCATACTTGCTTATTTCCAATAAGATATTTCTAGTCTCATTGTTTTGTTTACACTTTGCTTCTTTGAAATAATATATTTTTTATTTCACTGTTTTGCTTCTTTGGAATAATATATTTTTTGTTTCATTGTTTTGTTTATACTTGCTTCTTTGGAATAATATATTTTTTGTTTCATTGTTTTGCTTATACTTGCTCCTTTGGAATAATATATTTTTGTTTATTGTTTTGTTTATACTTGCCTCTTTGGAATAATATATTTTTTATTTTATTGTTTTGTTTATACTTGCTTCTTTGTAAGCACGTATTTCTTGTCTCATTGGTTTGTTCATATTTCTTCTTTGTAATCACGTATTTCTCGTCTCGTTGGTTTTTCATACTTTCTTCTTTCCAATAAAGTATTTCTTGTCTCATTGTTTTGTTCATACTTGCTTGTTTCCAATAACGTATTTCTAGTCTCGTTTCATACTTGCTTCTTTCCAGTAACATATTTCTTGTCTCATTGTTTTTTAACACTTGTTTCTTTCCAATCATGTATTTATTGTCTCATTGTTTTGTTGATATTTGCTTCTTTTGAATCGCGTATTTATTGCTTCATTGTTTTGTTGATACTTGCTTGTTTCTAATAACGTATTTCTTCTCTCATTGTTTTGTTAATACTAGTTTCTTTCCAATAATGAATTTGTTGTTTGTTTGCAGTTAAGCACAAAGCTACAAAATAGGCTATCTGTGCACTGCCCACCAGGGGTATCGAAGCCCGGTTTCTAGCGTTGTAAGTCCACGGACGTACCACTGGTGGGCTGAATTTGTTGTCTTGTTGATATTTGCTTCTTTTTAAT
The DNA here is from genome assembly GCF_000517525.1 of Limulus polyphemus. Classification (NCBI taxonomy): domain Eukaryota; kingdom Metazoa; phylum Arthropoda; class Merostomata; order Xiphosura; family Limulidae; genus Limulus; species Limulus polyphemus. The sequence continues at coordinate 708,429 of NW_013665913.1, forward strand.
AACATATTTATTGTTTCATTATTTTGTTGATATTTGCTTCTTTTCAATACTATATTTTTTGTTTCATTGTTTTGTTGATTTTTGCAGTTTATGATTAACGTTTTTTCGAAACGTCTACACAAGACCATTATATGTTTATATATATTTTAAGTCTCTATAGCAATATAAACATATTTGTTGTATTGAAATATGTACTGATAGCTGTGTTGTCAAGAGGTTGTTTCTGAGATAATTGTTATATAATTTTGGAAATGGATCGGTTTGAGACTTATTGTTTCTTTACGTTTTAAAATAAAGTAGCCGTTTCGTTTGGTATATGCCACGTAACATAACTTAAAAGGATTGACTTTATTTTTGATTTTAGTCAGACATGCTAAATAGAGTCTTAACAAAATAGTGATAGAATTTTCGCTAGAATAAATAAACGTTTTTTTATTAATTAGATATAAATAGTTTAGAATGCTTTGTAAACTAATGATATTGCGATATTCATACAGTATTCGATGACGAGGAACCCAC
>NW_013665913.1:709947-711153 GCF_000517525.1 Limulus polyphemus
TAAAGTTTTTCTTCATTACCCATTTAAGCCGTCTCCAGCCATTATTCATACAGTATATCTTTGTATTTCGCTTATTAGTGTCTTACAACAAAAGCATCTTCAGAAGAAATCATATATAAGTCATTGATATTTCACGCGTCTTATCATTTGTTAAGGAAGAGAAGTACACCCTGTTTACACTTCACTATATTTTTGTTTCACTGCAGAGTAAGTTTCCTGCTGTGTTTGAAACAATTCAAAAAACATGTACATGTATTTAAGATCACATGAAGAATATTTAAGAAACATTAGAGAGATAAATTTCTGGAAGTTGCTTCAGATGATCTCCAAATTGGAGGTGTGTTTGCTTTTTTTAATACTAATATTGATATTAATAACCTTAGTTTTGTCAGGTTTATTAGTTTTAGAAAAAATACATTATTTAAGAGTGTTAGAGTTCCATTAACACAGATTGGTTTTTAAACCCTTTAGACATTATGTTTATGAATATTTGGTATTTATTAGTCACAAAATCATGCTATATATTTTGTAGTATCTCATTATAAAACATCCAAATATAAGTTCAGCATTGAAAATGCACAGGACTCAATATTACCTTTTCTGGATTTTTTGAGTACGTAATACATAAAGCAGTTTTTACGACTCTTTATAAAATATGATATATTCTGGGTTATATGTTTATTGTCATAGCTTTATTACTGCAGTGTTAATAATTAACTTGTGGTAGGTATTTAATACATGGTGTCTGTAGGAGTTTTCAAATTCCCATTTTTTTAATTATCTTGTGTTTTAAACCTTAAACTTGTTTGTTTTCTTTTCTTGTGACTGTATTTTCACTTTAAGCTAGCTATCTTGTTTCTGTATTTTTTTTTGCGATCCCTACTACCTTTCACCAACTCGTGGGGTACTTTTTTCAAACCGAATAGTGGGATTTGACCGTCACTCTTATAATACACCCACGATCCCAAAGTATACATACTATTTTTATATTGGTGGAAACGGGGCGAAAAATATGGAACCTCAGATCCATCGTCCAACATGCCAATCCCTTGGCCGCGCGCAGCCCAAGGAAAGTTAAATTGCTTTTTGGTAGAATGTATCCATAAACAAACATTCGGTGAGTTTTAACCAGTTTTCAGAATGTGCAATTAACCCGATGACTACCGGTACTAACTTTCTTAGTAGGCAATGCAAGTGTGCATTTGT
>NW_013665914.1:0-4910 GCF_000517525.1 Limulus polyphemus
TATACCAGCTAACTATATCCTCTGTCTGACCATGTATTCACTACTGTTGAATATACCAGCTAACTATATCCTCTGTCTGACCATGTATTCACTACTGTTTAATATACCAGCTAACTATATCCTCTGTCTGACCATGTATTCACTACTGTTTAATATACCAGCTAACTATAACCTGTCTGACCATGTATTCACTACTACTTAATATACCAGCTAAATGTATCTAATCAAAAACACTTTAGGTGTGGAAAAAAAAGGTGTGGCCAAAGAAAGGATTGAGCATGCAACTTAAAGGAATGAAATAAAAATTTGTGGCCAAACTGGTAGCTATACTTACAGCATTGATAAGGATTTTACAGTAAATATTCTTTAATTAGCTATCCAGGCATCAGTTCTTGTTCAATTTGGGGCATGATGACAGGTAAAACATAATATGCAGCCTAGCTAACTAATGGATGAATATTTGCTGTAAATTTCTTATCAATGCTATAAGTGTAGCTACCATTTTGGCTGCCAATTTTGATTTCATTCCTTTAAGTCACATGCTCAATCCTTTCATGGCCACACTTTTTTTTTTCACAACTAAGATGTTTTTGATTAGATATCATGACTTTTTGTCGATACTCACCAACAAATCACAGCAAGTAAGAAAGTGGCACTCAATAGTAACCAACATTAGCTTTAAATCGCAACCATATTATTCAGAACAGACCTTTACTTTACAGAACCATCCAGATTCTTTAAAATATATGGCAGTTTTTCCTCTCTAAAACAGCATTAATAGCTTCCTTTATAGTAACACCAAATCTCTGAAGCATGGATTACTCTGAGCCTTGTACTGGTTATCAAATTACTATTCTTGATATGTTGATTTTCAATCAAGTTGCTGCTTTTAATGTGTAATAAGAATAATAGTGTATGTAAAGTGTACATAATAATGTAAGATCATTATTATTTGTAACACAAACTTGTCTAGGTTCACCTGCAGCAAGATGAGTAGAATAGTACATACAACACTTACACATGTAGAATTACTGAAGTCAAAGTGGTTAGAGTGACACACGCATGCAACCATTGTAACACATGCATAGTATGTGTAACTAACCATATGTAAAATAAATGTATAGGATCACTTAGAAAAGGTTGGCACTTATTTATATCATAATGTTATGGAAACCACAGTTAAGTCAAATGGATCTAGAACATAATAGGAAAGTTAACTAAAAATATGGAATTATTACAAAGACATTTTTTCATTTATATTTTAAAGATAGGGTGACCACCTTTTACTTGAATAATTCAGAGAAAAATAGGAAAACAAATATATCTTTACAAGACTTCTAGCATTTACTGCTAAGATAGGATACTAACATTTTAATCATGGGGGATTATCATATCTGTATCAATGTGTCAGGAGTGTATGTTTGAGGGTCACAAGATTCTGACATCGTGTCAGTGTTTTTGTCCAAATCAGTTTGGTTTTTCACTTGTTTTCAAATTAAGAGAGTATGCTACTATGATACTTGGCTATTTTGTTTTTCAGGTGGGACTAAATAATTTCATACAGAATTTAGGGATAGACTGTAAAATTCTCAGAGTAACAGACTGTCCCACCTAAATTTGGAATGGAAGGTTACTGTATTTAAGAATTACCCACTGGAGTAAAACAAAATTTCATCAGGGACACTTTAAAAAACACAAGTTTTATTCAGGAAAATGTAGACATGATACAGGATGTTTCAAAACCATATTATGTTGCATACTTGTATAACATTTTTTACAAATTAGTATTATTTTTATTTCCCTCTCTTTATTAACCAATATGAAATTGGTGACTTTAATAAAATGTCTGTGAGCTAGTACTCACAGTAGCTTCATTTAGGGACAGGTTTTATATTATTATTAGAAATGATGGAAATGCATATTGAACAGCCTCAGTCACAGTTTTTCAAAACCCTTTAGAATGTCCAAATTATTGTGAATAAAATACATAATTTTCAATGTGCCTTTCATAAAATTTAGTTCCCATATATGATAATTACTTTTTAAAGTTATAATCATTTACACTCACCCTGTGTTTTCAGTACTGCAAGTGCTCCCAAACCTGCAAAAGTCAAGAAATTTCAAAAGGAGTTGGAAAGTCTGGAAAAATTGAAATGTTCTCCCAAAACTTGGAAAAAAACTAGGGGAAGTTATAGAACCCCCTTCTTTCTTTTTAAATCTCAGGACCTGTCCATGTACTCAAACCATGATGCTTATCTATTTCAACATAATCTTGGTCAGTCATTTTGTGTTATTTTGTCTGGTGATAAAATACCAAATTCATTATACTCATAAGTAGGTGAAATCAAATATTATTTAAGTAAAAAAAAAATTACAAAATTAATTTTCTACCATGAAGTTGTAGTGATATTATTTGAAGATCTTTTCTGTTGTAATTATGTTCAGAATCTTTTATTATCGTATAATAAGATTACAAGTTAAATGATGTACATTAGATAGAATTACAAGGAAAAATGTAAATATCAGCATCATACATGTTTGTGCAGATCTGAAAAATCTTTAATTTTGCTTGGAAGGTCACTGGGGGAAATTTGGAAAAAGTGTGCATGGCCACCCTGTGTTCATGAAGAATGACTTCATTATTATTTATAGTGTTGAAGGTAAAGACTGAATTCATGTCTGATAAGGAACCAGGAGATTTGCTCAAACTGGAGAAAATAAGAAATCAATGAAGTATCACCTTGTAAGTTCACTTATGGAAACTTTCTGCTTTTTTATCTTTAATATCTCCAGTTTACCTTTTTTTAATATTTTTGTGTCCTTGTAGTTATGTAATGTACATGTAATATGAATTTAACCATATACATACCTGTAGAAAATGCCATACCTTTTTCATTGTTGTTCAGTTTCACATTTTATTATGGAACACTGGCTTTAAATAATAAATAGGAATATTTTCACTTTATTTAGGAAAATGCTTTCTACATTGTATTTGAGTGTGGTTTTCAGAGTACTTTAGGACACAAAATCATGACTTCATTGTATCAAGGAAAATGAGTACTACCTTTAAGTGAAGTTTAGAATAGTTTCCTGTTATAAAAGCTCAAACTTGACTTGAAACACTTATAGAAGGTAGAGAGTATTGCTAAGAAACATAAAAGATACAGTTATCAAGACTTTAATGTGTGTGACATTTTTGTTCTCTTACAGTTTAATAGAAAATTGTGGTACCAAAAATAAAATTCATGTATATACAGTTTTCAAGGAGGATCAATCTGTGTTTAATTATGAAGAAACATTACATAGATCCTGTAAGTACATGAACATTTGGTTTAAAACAGTTGAAGATAATGATTCTCCAGAGAAAGTGTGGTGTTATTGATGAATATGAGACTAATAAGCCAGATGAGAGAGGATCCAGTGATTGAAAACAAAGTTCTTTAAGAATTCAACTTTATTAGCACATAATACAATTTTAAGTTCATATTTTATGTTTGGGTTGTGTTTGGAAATCATGTTCATCTAGCAACTTTATTTTAGCATATTTTCCTTAGTATTTCTGTCTGTGTTATTTAAGTCTAAAAAGTGGTGACAAGATTTGAAAATAAGTAATAATAATCAGAAAAGTAATTAATTGATTCTTAGCTCTTGTCACACAAATACTGTTTATTACAAGATGCAAGATCCAAAACACTTTGTCTAGAACAACGTTTACTTGACTCAGCTTTAAAGAGTATAGTCCTAACAACCAGTTCTAGCTGTCCTCCCAAGCCTAATACCATTCATTAAATAAAAGCAACCATTACTCTAAAAATGTGTTCCTAGGTTAATTTTTATTTAGTCCAGTGGTCACTGATAAACTCTGATCTGTTTTCACAAAGGATGGACATTCACTCCTTCTTGTTGATAAGTGAGGAAATACTCTAATCTGAAAATTTTCCCAATACTTTGTAATTTTTGGTCAGACTCATTTCCATGTTACAGATACATAAGTTAGCTATCTTTTTCTTAGGTAATGAAGGCAGGCAGGGTTAGCTTTTTAACTACTAAAGCCTGAATGGTCTTTCACTTGAGTGAATGGGTTGATGCTGCCTTAAATTTCCACTCTCTCTAAGTTTTTTTTCTCAGGGCTGGCACTAGCAAGAAGAGGGAATTTGGGATATTTGTGGGAAAAGGTTTACTCATGGTGCATATTTAAATAGATATCTCATTATACACACTTGAGACAAACCATTTAGCTGTGATATCTGTAAGAAAAAATTTATACAAAATGAAAACTTAAAAAAGAAAACATCAGTTAATCCCTACAGATACAGCTAATTTGTTTGTGGTTTGTTAAGAAAGTTTATACACAGAACACATAATTCAACCTTACATGCTCCACATAATCTGGATAACCACTAATTGGTATTGGTGATGTTAAAAAAGAAACTAGAGAAATGTTACAAGCTCCAGATAACCATGATTACAACTAGTTGGATTACTGTAAATTAAACAGGTGAAAATGGAAATATGTTGCAAGTTCACGAAAACCTTGATGACCAGAAATTTCTATTAGTGTAAGAGAAGAAATGAGAAAAACTTTAAGTGCACAGAACTTAGATGACTAACAGAAGTGTTTAGTATTTAAACAAAAAAAAAGAAATGCACCAAAATTATTACATGCTACAAAACTACACAAATAGAAATTCGAAGTAGATGTTAATAGAAAAACATTTATTTAGCCAATGATGAATTTCTCATCACTTTTCAGCACAATAAAAATAGGGTTACAAGTCTATTTACAAAGCTTTTTTCAATTTTGTTATGACTGACATCAGCATTATCATGTTGGTTTTGTTTTCAAAAAAAGCATTTAACAAGGTGCCACATAAAAGGCTTGTTGAAAAAAATTATCTCTACATGTAGAG
>NW_013665914.1:5722-14137 GCF_000517525.1 Limulus polyphemus
ATATACTATTAAAACTAACTAAGTAATTTAAACAAACGAACCAAACAATAAACAAACGAAAATACAAGGAATCCATCTTAATTAGTAACAAAACAAACCTACTCTAAACCAACACCCTGGGGTGCCAAGATATCTCTTATAAGTCTTGCAATAGGATCTGGTCATGTGACCTCTTTGTTCTATACTGTATATATATATATATCTGTGTCAGTGTAAACTACTTGTACCTGATGATGACAAAACCTTATCGAAACATTTTACATTTGCTATTAAACTTGTATTAAAGCTTTTCTTCATTATCGATTCAAGCATTATTAGTCTCAAAGTGGGATCATTGTCATCGAATTTTAATTGATTCTTAGCTCTTGTCACACAAACACTGTTTATTTCAAGATGCAAGATCCAAAACACTGTCTAGAAACGTTTACTTGACTCAGCTTTAAAGAGTATAGTCCTAACAACCAGTTCTGTCTTTAGTAGTTAAAAAGCTAACCCTTCCTGCCTTCATTACCTAAGTAAAAGATAGCTAACTTATGTATCTATAACATGGAAATGAGTCTGACCAAAAATTACAAAGTATTGGAAAAATTTTCAGATTTAGAGTATTTCCTCATTTATCAACATGGAGGAGTGAATGTCCATCCTCTGTGAAAACATGTCAGAGTTTATCAGTGATCACTGAACTAAATAAAAATTAACCTAGGATCACATTTTTAGAGTAATGGTTGCTTTTACTTAATGGATGGCATTAGCTTTGGGTGGGCAGCCCCCATCCTGTGCTAGTACCAGCCCTGAGAAAATACGTTAGAGAGAGAGTGGTTTAAGGCAGCATCAACCCATCCACTCGAGTGAAAGACCATTCAGTTGGGATATTTGTGAAAAGGGTTTACTCATGGTGGACATTTAAATACACATCTCATGATCCACACTTGAGACAAGCCATTTAGCTGTGATATTTGTAGGAAAAAGTTTACATAAAGTAAAAACTTTAAAAAAAAACATCAGATAATTTACATAGCTAACAGCACATTTGTTTGTGGTTTGTTAAGAAAGTTTTATACACACAACACATAATTCAACATTACATGCTCCACCTAATCTGGATAACTACTAATTTGTATTGGTGATGTTAAGGAAGAAAGAAGAAAAATGTTACAAGCTCCAGATAACCATAATTACCACTAATTGGGATTACTGTAATATAAACAGGTGAAAGTGGAAATATGTTGCAAGTTCCTGAAAACCTTGATGACCAGAAATTTCAATTAGTGTAAAAGAAGAAATGAGAAAACTTTAAATGCACAGAACTTAGATGACTAGTAGAAGTGATTAGTATTTAAATGACAAAAAAGAAAGGCACCAAAATTATTACATTTTACAAAACTACACAAATAGAAATTCAAAGTAGATATTAATAGAAAAACATTTATTTGGCCTAAACTGTACCTCAAATCCACCTACTGATTTGAACTCGAATTACGTTATTGATAAAAAGAAGTCTATTTAGCCAATGAAATGGAAAATTTATAAATTTCTTTAATCCATTCTTTATATCTTTGATAGTGTCACAATTTGTAGAAAACAGCAGTAACACAATTTACTTCATTTAGCCAATGATGAATTTCTCATCACTTTTCAGCACAATAAAAATAGGGTTACAAGTCTATTCACAAAGCTTTTTGAGTTTTGTGGATGACATCAGCATTCTCATCTCTTTTTTTTTTCAGGTGCCACATAACAGACTTCTTGAAAAAACTATCTATACATGTTGAGGAAGTTGGATCAAAAACTAGCTGTAAGAAAAAGATTGTTGTAAATGGAGTTCAGTCAAACTGGATTAATGTCATAAGTGAGGTACATCAGGGCTTAGTGTTGGGTCCTTTGCTCTTCTTGATTTACATCAATAACATAGATGTAGGAAATGTCAATAAATTGCTTAAATTAGCTGATGATATTAAAATCTTGGGTGTTGTTGGCTGTGAGGAGGATAATGCTGCTTTATGAATTAAAGGATTTAGAACTATTTGGTGTGTTGGGTGAAAAAATCGCTGATGGCTTTTAATTATATTAATTGTAAGGTAATGCATATGGGTTATCATAATTTGGATTATAAATATAATTTTGATGGGAATAACTTTAATACTGTTATGAAAGAAAAAGATCTTAGTGTTTTGGTTAATCAGTCTATTAAGCTATTCACAGGAAGATCAGATTTCAAAATGGTTATTAGAACTTGAAATAATTTAACTTTTATTCAATTTACTTTAAATTTATTGAATTTTTCCAGAATGGTTCCAAATATATTAATATTGGCATTTTTTAAAAAAATAATTTCAAATGAGCAAAAATAGTCACATTATACAACTAAGAAATCTTTAATTATTCACTTCAACTTAAAATAGACTACTTCATACCTGGATTTATTTAACAAACCATAACATTCTCAAACACAATACTTTTAGGTTTTTAGCATTACTTTGAAACATTTTAAGACATATTTTTGTGAAGAATGTGTGGAACATTGAAGTTCTGTTTTTTTTTCGTTAAATATTCATGAAATTTGGTACATGACTGTGTAAGTCCTAGGTTTCTCACCATGCACAGATGGAACTTTAGAGAGGGTTTGGCAGCAGAAGAATATGTGTTACAATAATGAGCAAGTCAAGTAGGTGAATTACATTCATGAATCGATGTGACCGACAGATTGATGTCTTTAGCATAAAACTGGAATGTTTTGTGCATCCCAAGTACTTTTCTTGGGACACTGGGACAAGCTATCCAAAAAAATGGGACTGTTAAAGCAAAACCGAGATGTTTGGTAACCCTATCAGTGTGTTGCTAGTGGTAATGCAAATAAGGTTTTAGGCTTTTACTTACAGAAATATTCAACATAAGTCTTAAGGAAGTTGTAAATTTAAAGAAATCGTATTAGTTTAGTGGATGAGACAGCCTCACTGGACCAACAGTCCATTTGTTGTCCTTAAATGTTATTTTATTCATATGTCTGCATATAAACGTGACCAACAGGTTACAGGTTAAAATACTTGAATAAACACACACACATACATAAGGAGCCCTGAAACATTTTACCACTTTCTACCCATAGTTTATACATAAGCTTTTGTACCTACTCTGAAAACTGTCTACAACATTTCCAAACATCTATATATATATATATATATATATCACTTGCTTTTTAAATATCTGGATTATTGTTTTCTTTTCTTTACGGAACATTTATATAAGTGTTTCATATACTTTGAAATCACACATGTATAGGTCAAAATTTCAATTTATTTGTTAATTATCATTCTAAAAGTTATGTTTAATTTTAAAATGCATGGGCAGTTTACACCAAAATGTGGAGTTACAAAGTTCTTTTCACTAATCGTTTTGACTTATGGAATGAGTTTCCACCAGTGGTAGTGAAGAACAGCACTTTACAGAAGTTTAAGAGAGGAATTGATTATTTCCTGAACAGCATAGGGTTGGTTTAAATTTTTACTTTTCCCAAGAGTGGATGTTTAAGGAGAGCCTTGAGGGACCAAATGGTCCCTTGTTGTCTGTAAGTCATGTTATTTAACTGTACTTTTAGTTATCATTAAGCCTGTTACTTTATTATCTCAAGTGTAAAATAATTCTACTTAATACACTTGGCTGACCCCAATATTGAATGTCAAGGCTAATGTTAAATGTACTGCAACCTTTGAGATTGAATCTGTTAATGAGTGAGTCACTACACTAACTAACTGAAGCTGATGAAAAGCTCTCAGGATATAACGTTACTTCATTATAAACGTTTTTCAAACACTTCCCTTGCTCTGTGCCATGTTATGTATCTTTGTTTTTAGTTTTTAATAAATATTACTGGACACTAATGTGCATCTGAAATTCTAATCATGCTTTAGTTTATGCTATAAACCATATTCATACTATTAGAATAAGTATATTATTAGATAATTAGGTATTCCAGGCATTCTGATTTCAATCCAACCTAGAACAGTTCTAAATAATAATCATAATAACTTCCAATCAGAGTAAGCTATTTACTTCAAGTAAAACTAAAGAATCAATCAAGCCATCAGTATAGCTAATTATTTAAAAAAGCTATTTTAAATTCTGTCAAAATAAACTTCAGGTTCTTTACGAAGAGATTGATGTCAGTGTAATTATTATTAATCAGCATATTGAATAACTAAAACAACAATAAAGCAACATGTTTTTCAAGTACATACTGACATATATTCCACTTATTGGTGAGACAAGTAGTACCTCCATATCCTTGATAAAGTTTGCAGATAACACCAAGTTTAATGAGTTTTTTTTAAGTTTATAAACATATATACACACACACACCATACATAAAATGACATCAAACAGGTAGTTGCCTAAAAGATTGACATAATTTAAAATAAGCTCTTCTTCCATTCAACTTTAGTCCCGATTTAAGAAACTACTTGTGTGTAGTCAAAACCAAGATACTCAGGAGTAAAATGACATTTCATAAGAATACGTCAAATATATAAAATAACGGATAAACTGAAGATTACGTTTGTCATCATTGTTACATAACTTATTATAAACTTCCTTCCAAGTAGGTTGTTCATATATCTTAATTTATACAGTTGATCATTAATTTACTTGCATGGTGTCTTCAAACTCCAATATGTTTGTGTGTACATATATTGTTCTTTACATAGTCAGAATTTTATTTATTTACAGATCTACTTATCTAACTCTTACAGGAATGATAAAATAAAAATAATATTTTAATCCATTATTTGATATACAAAAATGAGGTTACAGTTTTATTTTATTTATACTATATACCTGAATGCTTGACCTATATTTTTTTTCAGTTTAATTTAAAATCATTGGTTAAAACATGTACAAGTACATAAATCTGGTATACATTTTTTTAGTGTATATAAAAATTTATTCTGTAATTTGTAAACATTTTCTGAGATTAAATTATTTTATACTGAACAGTTTTTCATTGTATGATTACTGTTTATTTTTTAACACAAAGCTACACAATGGGCTAACTGCACTCTATCGACTTTGGGCCACTGAACCCCAGATTTTAGTGTTGTAAGCCCTCAAACATACTGCAGAGCAACCAGGGAGCATAAATTGTTTGATATTAGTAGCTTGATGAATTAATTTTTTCTAGATAATCTTCAAGAAATGTGTTATGTTACATGACCACTTTAACCAATTCAATCAAGGTGGTTGTCTGAATCTGGCCAAATATGCTAATACAGTAAGTGACTAGCCAGAAACATTAGTCTTTTTGTATTTTATTAGTGAAAAGAATAGTAATCTAAAAATGAATCCTTATAAATTACTGATAAGGTAGTGGATGCAGTTTGAGATTTGCCCTTGGTGACTGTTTAAGATGACTTGTGTTTCATGAATTTTACTACTTTGGTCTTTTCTTGTGTGTGTGTGTTTCTTTTTCCAAAACTTCTATGTTATGTTTGACTTAAAACTGTGTGCTGCAAGTTTTAGATTCATACATGTGCTTAAGTTTTGAAAACTAGCCATTTTTTACTGAGAATATTAATTATAAAACAAGCTCAAGAAGAACTTCCTTTCCATTTTTTCAAAGTTTTTGAATTGTTTTTCCAAATTACTATCAAAGGAGCAGCTTATTGTATTATTTACACTAAAAACCCACATTCATGGCCAGGGTGCTGAAAGAAAATGCCAAAGACCGTGCCTGGAAGTAAAACATGATGGTTAATATCATAGGTGTATTAAAACATTTTTAAAAAGGCTAAGAGTGTGGAAGCTCGATGAGAGGCTTGGGAATGCTAGGTCATAATCTTCATCGGAATCTGAGTGTACTAAGGTGGTGGAAGAAGTGGAACCGTACAAGTCCGTGCGGTGAGCTTGGAGGCAGCCAGGTGGGCGACTGGGACTGCTTGGATGACCGAAGAAATCAGTGAAAGTCATCGGGGTGTTGATCTGCAGTCTGAATTTGTTAGTCCTTTATTGGCAGTTTGGGTCAGGGATTCTCAGTTGGATGTTTGACAGCTACTGGTGGATGTCGAGGCATTGAACTTGGTTGACTGTGCTACAGGAATCTGTGTTGATTGAGTCTTCGGTGAATTCTTCTTGGTTGGTGGTAATTATAACCTTTACAAAACTTTCTATCAAGCCTCTCATTCCTCTTGCACGAGCCAGTAAACTCTCAGGACACATCAGCAATGAAGCAGTCAAGAAAAATGCAGACACTACAGACAAGTCTGTTTGTTTGTTTGCAATTAAGCACAAAGCTGCACAGTAGGTTATCTGTGCTCTGCCCACCACGGGTATCAAAACCCAGATTCTAGCCTTGTAAGTCTGCAGACATACTGCTGTGCTACTGGGGGGCACAGACAAGTCCACACAGATAACACCAGTTATGAAGCAACCACATAATCCACCTGATTTCACAGACTTAGGGCGTTGTCTCAGTCTTTCAGCTCTGAAGTGAAAAAATAAATAGAAGAAACCGTTAGTTAGTAAGTGCTAAGCAGTAGTTTTGGAAGGGGTGACTATCTAGATGTAGTCAGTTGGTAAGCCTGTTATTCTGGAGGTGATGCAGTGTACTGCGTGGATCGAGTAGTTTGGTGTATTCAGAAGAATAGTGAGTATCTCTTCAGTTGAAACAGACGGGTCGACGCCACCAAGGAAAACATAAAAAGTTGTGTATTAGCTCTTGAAGGATTACAGGTAACAGAGGGGTTAAAGTTCCTCGGAAGAGGACTTGCGGCTTTAAAAGCGATTTGGTAGGAGTTTCTTCATTTATATCCTCGAAGTAAGAAGGGAGGACTCCTATCTCCTAACATACATGGAAGAATCTTCCAGCCTAAAATTCCTATTCTCTTTCCTTCACTTGGAGCGTAAGAAGTTGAGTAAAGGTTTTACGGTCGGCCTGATGGTAATACCTGTTGACGTATTTTAATTGGAGAAATATGTTTAAAGTTTTATTATATATCACCATAGTACTGGGCTGTTTCTGTAACTTACTAAGACAAACTATAGTGACATATTTTGTGTTCATGTACTAATTTACCAAAAGTTCAAGACCCCCAAGGCTGCTCTCAGTGAGGAATTTTATCAGAAGTTTGGAACGTTATTATTTTTAATGTTCATTGAAACCTCCCCATGGACAAGTTGCCACTTGTTTCTTAATGTGAGTAAGATTTAGGTGGCCACGGAATTTTTTGCATAATTTACATCAGCGGTTGACTGCGTTATCAATATCTGAACTTCTAAGCTTAGTAAAGTTATATGTAGGTTTGTCAGTGTTGAATTCAGATGACAATTCCCCCTGTGCAAAAAAATCCTCCCTGAAGTACAGTATTTTCCATTTTGTCGAATTTTAGTTCACCCCTATCCCTCCAGCTTCACGTTCTCTACACCCCTGGTGGAAAGGTCTGGATTCAACAATGAGTTTTGTGTTACCTGTTACCATTGAACAGAATCTTGTGGCTGTGTTTATGAGGTTTTTGAATGTATTGATTTTTTGTGTGGTATCATGAGCAGAATTCCAGGGGATGTAGAGGCCGGTGTGTGTGTGCTTACAGTGAATTTTGGTTTTAAATAGTGTGTCCAATCTAATAATGTTGAGGTTAAGAAAAGATAACTGTTTATTGTTTTCGTGTTCTATGGTAAATTTGATGTTGGGATGAATGGAATTTATATGTTCAAAGAAAGTTAGTGTGTGTGTTCTGTAGAAGTGAAACCAGCAAAAGTGTCATCGACATATCTGTACCAGTATAGTGGGGGATGAAGCGCAGAATGTATGGCTTGTGTTTCGATCTGGGTCATAAATATATTTGCAAGAATGGGCAAAACAGGATTGCCCATACTTAAACCATCTATTTGAAGGAAATGTTTGAACGGACTACATAGATGAAGAAGTCAACCACATAAAGCATTCCTTCATTCACACCAATAAATTTCCACCACCTATTGTTGAAAAACTCTCCAACATTCCCCACAACAAAACTCACCTCAAGAACAAAATTGATACTAACAAACCCAATAACAGAACATTACATTGCAATTTACCTTTTGTCCCTGAAACCAGCTCAAGAATTACCCACACTTGGACAAAACTAGCCATTAAACACAATATTCCTGTCAATGTAGAATTCTCTCTAAAACCCAGACCTAAATTAAAATTGTTACTAAGCAAAAATTATTTACAATCACACAATACCAATGTCATCTACAAAATAACATGCAATAACTGCCCAGAATTCTACATTGGAGAAACAGGAAGAAAATTGGAAACTAGTTTCACAGAACACAATAGAAAAAACCCATTCCCAACTGTTTTCCACCATTGCAACTCAAAAAACCATAGCATATCTATTAAAAACACAGTAATTTTAAAACAAAGAAACCAAACATAAACAA
>NW_013665914.1:14878-19535 GCF_000517525.1 Limulus polyphemus
ATTTTACTGCTTTCGTCTTTTCCTGTGTATGTGGCATTTCTTTTTCCCAAACCTCTATTTTATGCTCGACTTAAAACAGTGTACTGCAAGTTTTAGATTCATGGATGCGCTTAAGACAGTTTTTTTTTATTTTTTGTGTTACCTGTGGTTTGGATGGGAGATGTTCAAACATTTCCCGTGATTTCCTTCTCCACCACATACATCTGTAAGGATTTGGATTTTAAAATGGTGGCCCTCTAGTTTTTCTGTTGAGTTCTTTACCATATCTACAGTTAGGTAATGACAAATAAGAAGTGAAAATACCAGTAATATGTTGTTGTTGTATTGTTTTTTTAAGGGCAATACAACATGTTTCAGCATTTCTAAAAATATTCTCTGTAGTATTGTAGGTTTAATAAAACTAGTTATGTTTGTAATGCTAAGTTTTTGCACGGTATCTTATTATTATCATTTTAAAATAAGTGCACGGTACTATTTGTCACTTTTTTTTTTTGTAAGGGTCTCCACTTCAGTTAACACAAAATTATCAAAACCTGCCCTTCTTATATTACTTTAAATTTTTCTCTGGTGCTTTGCTATATTTTTGATGTGTGTGTGTTCTTACATATATATGCAATCACCATCTGATTTACGAAATATTTTTATTTTTCTCTAATTAGAAGCTTTTAGTTGTTCCATAAATGCAAAACATCTCTCGAACGTACACATTCCGAGTTTAGGCTAAAAAAAACCTGAGGCAGTGTAGAAAATATCTTGCCCTTCCAGTTTCTAGGGTCACTGACCGTTACATACGTAAGCATCAGGTTTTGTTGTAGGATAGTTCCTCAGTAGTGGACTTTTGACCTTAAATTATACCCTATTGGCAGGATTTTCTTCATTTATTTCCTCCAAGTATGAAGAGGGACTCTGTCCCCGAATATCCGTGAAAGAATCTTCCACACTAAACTTCCTGCTCTCTTTCCTTTCCTTGGAGCACGAGAAGTCGCAAACCTTTGCTTTTCGGCGAAGTTGTATTGAGTAAAGGTTTATGATCGGCCTGGTGGTAATACCTATTGGCATATTTTAAATGGAGAAATATGTTTAAAGTTTGATTATATCACCTAAGACAGCTCTCAGTGAGGAATTTTTATCAGAAGTTTGGAACGTTATTATTTGTAATGTTCATTGAAACCTCTCCATGGACAAGTCGCCACGGAATTTTTTGCATAATTTACATCAGTGGTTGACTGCGAAATCAAAATCTGAACTTCTAAACTTAGTAAAGTTATATGTAGGTTTGTCAGTGTTTAATTTAGGGGCCATTCCCCCTGTGCAAAAAATCCACCCCCTGAAGTACAGTATTTTCCATTTTGTCGAATTTGAATTTTAGTTTACCCCCATCCCCCAACTTCACATTCTCTACCCCCGTGATGGAAAGGTCTGGATTCAACACTGAGTTTTGTGTTACCTTAATAATAAGCTTTGACTTATTTTGTTTCTTGTCACTTGGCAAGTGGTTCATGCTGGCCATACAGTAATTATTGGCAAAGCTACTTGAGGGATATCTGCTGTCCCTGATTTTGAAGTGATAGATTTTATTAAAATAAGTTCATATTTTTTTATCCTTTTCTTGTTTATGTTTATTTCTCTCATTTGCCTGTATAATAACAATTTAATGTCACCAAAAAACAAATATATATGTACACACTAATGGATCACGTCATGCACTAAAACTAAAAACTAAACTGACTACTCATTCAGCTGAGTTCCACTACGTCTTAGCTCTTACTTACAAGTTATGGTTTTATTATTTGCTATTGTTTTACTTATACAATATATAATATTGGTAATTGGAAAACCAGATCAAATACAGTATACCAAGGACGCAGTAAATAGGGAGTGACCTGAATTGAAGTACGGGAGTTCTGCGTTTTCTTGCGTGTTTCTCTATATGATTGCGGATTTATTTTTTAAAGATATCAATTTTGTATTTTTTGCTAGTCTTGCAGTGCCTTTATTATCAATTTACTGTAAGAAAATATCGTGTCACAATAAAAGTTTTTTGTAGTATTGAAGTTTTAAAAGCTTGTAATGACGGGTAGCCTGGTTTATTTTCGGTTTGTATACTTTTAACGTTTTATGGTAAGCCTATTATGAACATAGTGACAGTGGTCGTGGTTAAAACATTTTTTTTTTTACTTAAATAGATAAATACATGTTGATGCTGACTTCGTTTTATTAAAATATTTTAACATAACCACACCAAGTTCGTGGTTTCCATCATATACAGAGGTTTTAGTTTTGTTCAATGGTTTTCAGCACCCCCAGCATAAAATATTTCCAACGTCAATGTAGTCCACTATATACTCACGTAAGCATTCATGAATATTAATTCTTATGAGCTTCTGAGTGAGACTATTTGAAAACAATCCCCGGTTTGAGAACTGATATAGAGTAGATATAGTGTGTTTGACATATTGTTAGACAATTATCTTTACTTCAATTCATTAGTTATTAGGATTCTGTCAGTATGGATGATTATAGGTAACTTGAATGCATATAGAGGAATTATTTAAAAACGAGTTTTGGAGCCTTACCACGTCGTTATAGTATATGTCACGATGTTCGGTCATGCTCTTTCTAACGACCATGCATCTTTAAAATAGCTCTGCAATGTAGTTTCCATTGCAAAAGTCTCTGTCATGAGGCTGTCATGTCAAAAGCACACCACTACTCTCTGCATACTTTCCTTATTCCATCTACTGTACGAGGCAGACAGTTTCTCAGCCGTTTTCAACAACCCAATCGCGCATAAATCTATAGGTACTGCATTTGGCGACATGATCAAATTGTCTTCATATGGATCAGATCAGATAGACTTGGCTATTAAAAACAAGAGTTATCCCTGTCTTGTAAATCATAATCCCCTGACATAAACACTTCTTTATCATCTGAGTGTATGCATATTTGTGTCGAAAAAGGCTGTTACATAACCTTCCAAAAACGCTAATTGTTTGGTAGCATCACTTCACCTACGAAATGACCGAACAATGTCAAAATATAGTTCTGATACATGACCTTCCTTCCAGTGCGGCTTTATGTCAAAAGTGGTTGTCATATCACTTGCTGATTTGCATATTCAAAATCGTTTTAATAATAACTTACTCAAGTCTCTGTACGGATATGAATTGTAAAACTAGTACAGCAGCAGCACAAGTAAAAAATCAAAAAGCCTAATTAGACCATGCAGTATAATATAAATCTCAATACAGATTTTTGATAATGTATTTGTGACTATTGCATATATTAAGTTTATTCAACTCAACTTATTCGCCAATTTTTATTCTTTATTATCAGAGAATTGTATTTGTGAAAAAAAGAGAAAAAAGAGTATCACATGTTGAGTGTATTAAAGGTTTGTCAGCTAACA
This sequence comes from Limulus polyphemus, assembly GCF_000517525.1. Lineage (NCBI taxonomy): Eukaryota > Metazoa > Arthropoda > Merostomata > Xiphosura > Limulidae > Limulus > Limulus polyphemus. The sequence goes on from NW_013665914.1 coordinate 18,288, forward strand.
TTATTTTCCCGAATGGGAACCGAAGGCTGCCAGGAGGGGTCACCTGCTTTAACCACTCGCACCGCTACACAGTAATGTGTTGTCTGTCAGTCAGACAGTAGACACTAAAATGATCTCACATAAGAGACGCTTAACGTTACAATTTGTACTGTCGTGACGTCAGTGAAACGTGTGCATGCCATGAATCACGAGGAGAATTATGCATTCTGAGGCTACAACACAGCATGACATATGAACTTCAAAAGCAAGAAGTAAAAATATTTGTTACTCTAAATTTGGGTTTTATTTACTCTTGAAACAGAACACTTTCGGGGATCCTACGGAAATGCATCTAGCAGGTATAAAATTTTTCTTCTATACCTTTGTAATCGGACGTACATGTTTAAATATACTTTTTACAACACCGTAAACGCTATTTTTGTAAGTACTAAGACCAAGTAGTGATGTATTTTGGCGAAATTATTAAGGTTTTTTTTAAAATATAACCAATTAAAATATATTCACATCAACAGAATAAACTTAAATCTAGTTATTTCACCTGAGACAAATCAAATGAAATGTACTAAAGAAAAGTTAACGTGTGCTGTACTAAAATTCCACAAAACACCTGTTAAATTCTGATTAATAATTAGTTCTGTTAAATCTATTTGCAGATATAAATGTTTATTTCTGAACGATATTTTGAACTTAGTCGCTAAAAATGTGAAGTAATACAAATTGACTACAAAGTGATTATAGTGAAACAACAATACAAATGTATTACAAAGTTTAATCATCCTAAGTGCACTGCCCTTTTTACTTAAAACCATACGAACAGTTTAAACATAGTATACACATGTTTACCACACGAATAACTTATTTTTAATATTATGTATTTTTATGATACTAATACGAAAAGTACATTAATATTTTTATACAAATCCAAAATCAGTTTCATACTAGAGAGAGGTAAAGAAACCTTTCTTAAAATTTTTTATCAGTGTTAGTGGTGTCAAATGTCAAACAAACTACAGATCTCATAATCTCCTGTAATTTCTCATTTAAAATATTAATTAATTATGTGTTGTACATAATAATAAAGTTGGAGGTAAACCTTAATTCTAAATTAGCAAATCTTATTTGTACTTCTATAAATCTAAATTCATCAGATCTTAAGGAATACATTATTGAATCATGGTCTTCTCCTAATTGTATGTAACATATTAACCAACAACTTAGAATAAGGTTTTTCTCACACTAAAACACATT
>NW_013665914.1:20501-54937 GCF_000517525.1 Limulus polyphemus
TAGCTTTGCGCGAAATTCCAAAAACACACACACATCTTGTGGTTATTGTTTTTTCCTCAACTGGGGTTTGAGTTTGTTGATCTGTAGTGAGGGTTTGGGTTTGATTGATCTATGCTTTGGGTTTAGGTTACAATATTGGTGGAGGAATTTGGATCTGGCGTGGATTAAAGGGTATGTTTTTTGGAAGCTCAGTATTATTTTTACCTTATGGTTTCTCGGCTCTGAATTGGAAGTATTTGAAGAAACAGATGCACTGGTGTATTTGGTCAAAAAGCTGACGACAGTTAAACATCAATTTAACAAAAGAGGTAATCCTTTCAGTTTTGCGGGACATGATTCTGTGGAAAATGTGGATGTGTTTGTAGGCTTGTTTAATTTCACTGGGGATGATAGTTTATTTGCCCTTGTGAATTGCATCTAATGCCTACATAAGTGAATTCTTCTGGTGCTAGTGGTTGAATAAAAATACCACCACGATTGAGTCTTCGTGATTTGTCTAATTAAAGTTTGGTGGCGGGTTTATGGGTTTTAATGAAGTCACAGCTTTGTCGTAAGGGGTATGAACTTGACAAAACATCAGTAATAACAGGGGATGCCATTTTGGAGCGAGGTGATATGATATCTCTATTATGTGTGTAATAGTGACCTTAGGGTTATCACGCATACTTAGCTCTGTATAATCTAATCTGTATCTGTCTTTTGATTGGTATTTGTTCTATGATGACCAATAAGCTGGCCTTGGTGGGTCATCAGACGAGTGTACACATGGAAAACAATAGTTATTAACAGACAACTCGTTTATAATTGGTGCAGTTGAAAGATGTGGTGTTATTACATAAGGCTGGCACATGATGTTCGGATTGACATTATCGAGTTATACATTGAACTCCGTGTATAGTTAAATCATTCTAGTTTAAGATTTGCTGCACCATTTTAAATTTTAACTTATTGAATTAAGTAGCAAGTTTTTTTGTTTGTTTTTTGTTATATAATAAATAAAAGTTGCTTTTGTTAATTTTGAATCCTGGTGTCTTTGTTTTGTCCATTTTATATTCTCAAAGTTAACACCTTAAGGAGAAAATGCCCACCTGCCTAATCTCCAAGCCTTTGGTAATTATGAGTTTTAGCACCATGAATATCCTATAGATTTGTTATTGTCTTCAGTTCTCAACAACCTTCATAAGTAAGACATTCACTGATACTGTTCTGAAACTCACAACGTAGCTTAATTACATAGACGACACCATCATGATGTGCTCATACTCTAAGGACAATATTTCAGAATTCCTATACTTCCTGAACAGTTGACACCATAACACAATTCTCTAAAAAAAAAAGAAAGAAGAAACTTCCTATTTAAATACGATAGTCACTAAACCAAGAACATTACGTTACAGAACTTTGCCAGAAATCTGCAGACACTGGTAAGTCCTGAATTACAGATCAAACTACCAATACTGTATGGATTGCTTAATCTCCAAGATGATCAGAATCTGCAGTATTAAACAGGCCAAAACAGCGAAAAATAAAACAATAGGCCACTGTAGCTATGAATATCTTGACCATTGAATAAAAAGAAAATTAAGCACAGAAATATCACGAAGAACATGAGAAATTAGCCATATTACTATAAGAAGAAATTACAAAGAAAGAAAGCAAAAGTAAAAATTCCGTACACAGCATTTTGTGTGAATGTGAATACAACACTTAGTAGAAAGAAAAACACCAACACAAGTCATTATTCAGGGACACAATAGACATACTTGATTATGATACTCATATATCCGTTAAAAAGTTCTTAATACTAATGAAGAAGATTACATAATAAACAAGGGAGACACTAAAATAATGGGACATGAATCACACTAAAATGATAAAAGAAGCTTCCTCCAGCCAAATCACTGTAAACACACATAGTTACTCAGGCATAGATATAAGCAAGACTTTGATATTTTCTATTATCAAGTCCTTTATTAATATTCTTGAGAATGTTTTTGTTCATATCCATTACTGGAAATAATTATGCGAACAATGATGAAAAGGGGTATATAAAGAAATATGTTGCCTTCTATGTGTGAAAATGAACTGCACAGTAGTACAGTCACGAGCTAATAGCTTACAATGTGACTGGTTTTCGTCTAATCAATCAGAACCTAGCCACCAGCATAAAAACAATAAAAATACAGACACTCATACAATGCTCATGAGTAGTAGTAATGTTAGTCACTCATGGATCCCATGACTGAAAAAACTAAGTGATAAGTATGTAGAAATCGAAGTGTTTGCTATACAAGGATAATCCATGTAAATGTTTTTTTTAATCACGATCTCATGTTTTAGTAGTTGCTGTATGCACGACTCTGAAGAGGGTATGTGAAACCGACACTGTTAATAATAGAACTGTTCTAAGTATAAAATCAACAGTCGTGAAAAATAATTTTAAGTATGTCAGGATATGTTCTTTAGGAAATAGCTGAGGATCGACTCTGCAAATCTTGCCAATGATCTTGCTGAAATACGGGTATTAACAGTAGGACAAATATTAGTATGATGTGCCCTCAATGGGCATGTAGACGATCAAAATCCGCTATTGAAAAATGGCTGTGAAATGAAAACGTTGAATAGGAATTATTCCACAAACAGTTGAATAAGAAAAGCTAGAGATTTGTGCTTTCTATAGATTATTCCAAGTTCGAATTGAGCGTCAACAATCAATGACAATTTGTTTAGTAAAGGCGAGGAAAATGGTATCATAGTTAGTATATAACATCTACCTTGAAGCATGGTGGTTTCAGCACAAGTTTGGGGTTCCATCTCAGGTAACAGTCTCAGTGATTGATACAAAAATGTACTGACAAATACAGGAGATCCTGATCCATTATGCTATTCTCACCTCCCTCAATAACATAACTAATCAGGTTAGGAATTTATCTTCCAGCTCTATGGTAGCATGAAAACAAAATGCAGTGCTCTGTATAAAGCAAAGGGCTTGCATACACAATACTAGTAATAGTTAACCACTAATCCACTTTTCTTTCTTATAACTGTAAGAATTCTAAGAACCTATGAGTGGAAGCAAAGAAGAATATGCTATAATACGTCAATCACAATATACCCGTCATATCCAGTACCAACGAGGCCTTTCGTACAATACCAGTGCTTCTCAGGCAGGTTGGAATACAACAGAGAGAGTTGTGCTTTAGGCTCTATATATATCATCAATTTTCCTGATCAACAACTGTAATTGTGTGGACCAGATTAATCAAGTGAAATGCAATCATTATCAAATTTATTTAAGTTACTTACAAGTAAGATTTTATGGTAATGTATGTGTTTTGTTATAGCAAAGCCACATTTGACTATCTGCTGTGTCCATCGAGGGGAATCGAACCTTTAGGGTAATAATTAATAACATTACATTACTTATTTTATTTATAACTTACAACTGATTATATATTTATTATTCTTATCTATTTGAATGAACTTTACTATCAATCAGGAATGTCATGCAGCTAAATGTTTTATGGGGGGGGGGCACAGTCAGAAAACAAAGTACTTTTGTTATGAATAGTAGGTTAATAATAATAACACAAATAATAATAAATGGTGTGAATTTTACTTTTCATATCTAACAAGTTCCGCTGTTTCTTTGATTAACTTATTGGTTTACAATACAGACAAGTATTTTGAACATATTTAATCAAATGTTTAAATTGGATTTTGGATTGTTTAAACAGTGTGTGAAAAGCATTTTGGGGGTTTCGTGTTTACCAGTGACCTAAGGGCACGATGTCCTGTTATCAATCAAAAGAGCTGGCGAACCAGCAAGTTATCTTTTTATTGTTTTGTACCATTAATAAATTCACCATCTCGTTGCCATTACACATTGTTTGTGACTCCTGTACGTGTATTATTTGTGAGTTTCTTAAAACACAACTTTAATGTCATTGAGGTTTCGGTTATATTTTTATTGTAATCGTATAACGTTCATCCAATTTCAAAAGTGACAAAGATATAGAAGAAATATTTTAAAGGTTTTAATTAAAGCTACATAAAGGATCTCTGTGCATAACCACTCCTTATTCTGATCAGATTAATTAGAGGGAATGCACCTAGTCAACAGCAGCCACTGATAACTAATAGGCTATTCTTGTCTGTTATTGTACACTTATAGCGCCGAAGTGCAGAGCATATTTTTTGCAGCAGTATACCGCAAAACAAGAACTGTCAGATTCAATGACTGGCACACTAACCACTAGGGAAACACCAGTCGAAAGAGCAAAGAAACTATAAATAAATAAAAGAGAAGTTGTTTACAGGTTTTCCTTTATATTATAATGCGCCCTTAAAATAATGTTATAAGAACATTCTAAATATTTATAAAACCATCCCTCAAATATGGATTGACATATTTTCTAAATCATCCTGAAAATATATTCACTGATGAACAACGAATATAAACCTCCACTCTCAAAATAGCTATATGTGTTTTACACTAAACACCAATCTGTATTCTTCATGACGTCATATAAATAGGTCTTTCCTTCTACATTTATTAAAAGTTAATTTATAAAATGCTACTGGTTAATGTGTCAACGGTTTGAGATCTGATGCAACTGAACACACCCCCTACTTTCAGTGGCAGTCAATCCAATTATTTGTTTCAAACAGCCAGACAAATTTATTACAGTGGCCAATTGCTTTCTCTCTGGTCAGTAGTTCAAAGTTATGAATACCTATACCTTAATCACAAGGCTCTCCTTTTAACCTTAATGCACATACGATGCTGTTCAGATTATAAGTTTCAATTCCTTACCCTTTCTCTTCTATATCTTAATAACGTACTAAAAAGTTGAAAATTTGATTCATTTTTAGAAAGGTGATAGAGAAAGAAGTTGGCTTCTTAGTATTTTTAGTAGTGCATGTTGTCTTTGTATACTAAGATGTAAATCAAGAAACAGCTTCTTTAATTATTACTATTTGCTCAACATTACTTTAAATACTTTGCTATTTGTTCTTTGGTTGCTATATAACCACGTGTGGAGTTAAAAATCAAACTGTAGGAAACAAATGTAATGTATTACTCTACTTTAACAGTTCTTCTCTCTTAGATGTGATATGTTTTTACCATAAGATCTATGTGCTTACACCACTGCGTTTTGTTTTTGAAAGTCATAAATCCTTCACATCTAGGTATTCTTCGAAGCCACTATATTTTTTTTTTCAGTGACCCAGGCCTTGGTAAAGCTCATTTAGTTAAATGATTAACTATTTCTTCTTTAAAGTAATTTTAACTTAATATAAATAGGATTAGCATTATCCATGTATTGCTGGAGACCATAGATTTTAATAGTTATATATACAGGGTTATTATGAGATTAGTTGGCCTACTCTAATTTATTATCTAAAATAGTATCCAACTGATCACCAAAGAACTATAATATTTGACAGGTAAAGCAATGAGATGATGGGAAAAGCCATTCCTGTTTCAAAAATAATTATCATGAAATCTTGGCACTATATACAACCAGCATGAAACATATCATAATTCATTCTGCCTTAAAACTAGTATCTAACATATTGTCTCAAAAGGTCAGAATTGTTCTTTCAAACATTTACTAAAGCAATTGTAAGAACACTTATGAGGCATTAAGATTATACTGATGTAAAAATGGCGACGAAGAGGATCATGTAGCAATGCTGCTTATCAGAAGTTGATAAAAACATTTAACGAAAATGAATGGGTGCTTATGCAACTCATAAAGGTTCCCCACTACACCCATTAAAGCTATAATGAAAGTTACATAAAAGGTAGTTGTTATTAGAACATGAAATCCTCAAGAACAATGCAAACCAGTGAAGTTACCAAGCACACCAGACATGTACAATCTAGAAGGTCATGAGTAACACAAAATGAGAACAGTATACCCACAAATTATGGATCGCCTTTAACTTCTGCCACGAGATAGACATGAACGGTTAAACTTTGCCCTCTTGTATCTGGCTCAAGTATAAGTCAATACGACTTATGTACTGATGAAGCGTACTTTCCCTCTGTTGTTAATTTAACGCACACAATTGGGTAATCTGAGGAGAGAGCAATCCATATGCATTTGTGTAAAGGTGATTACATGATGAGAAGGTACAATGTAATTGGATTCAAAACCAGCTCGCCATTTGTCCTCATTTCTTCAGTGAACGCTACTAATCCATGTTGGAATATGGAGTCATTTTTTCACATCGTTTTAGCACATAAATTATCTTTCCCGTCATTTCATTAACTCATATATCTACAGACTAAACTCCTCAACAAATTCGTTACAGCCAAACATAACTCCCTCTAGTTTATTGTCAAGTCTATGCTGTGTCCAGATTATTATTGCATTGAAATGTAGTTCACACCAATATTATAAAGATGCCAGTCAGTGTACATTAAAGTTTAATAGTGAACCAGATTCCTTTAAGTGTTAGCTTAGTTGAATTATATTTGTTAAAACTGTTTTTTTGTTGTTGTTATATAATACATTTGAATAGTTATCAGTGAAATCGGTTCTTAGTTTATTTCAGTTACGTTCGCTAACAACTAATATAATACCTAGTGAAGACTGATAGTCAGTCAATAATTTCTTGAACTATCCTTACCTACTATTGCTGTTATCATTGTAATATATTTTCAAAACTGTCATTGAACCAGGTATCTACCATATTAAAGAATATATCTATTTTTATTCTATAGTACATTTTAACTCTTGACAATGAATCTAGTTGCTACAAATGTTGATTCATGTTGGATATACAAAACTGTTTAGTTTAACAGCTATTATTTGGTTTACTTGACGATTTAAAATTCAATAATTATTTACTTTTCATTATAAGAGAGTTAAAAGTAATTATTTTAATTGCGATAGTTGTGACAAGTTTGGTTACGGAACTCGGTAAGAGTCGTATGTTGAGTGTATGTGGTTCAATTGTTGCAGTATTGTTGACGCCAAGTGATTCGAACCTTCGGTATTTTTCTCGTTACTTTAAGTGAGTATTGTTACATTATAGCGTCGCTCGTGTAGTTTATAGAAAGTTCGAGGTCTCAATGAACAAGATATATGTGACTAGCGAGAGCAAGTTAAGTAAAGTTCAGTCAAAAAATAATAATTAGAAAACTTGAAGTTAGCCAGAATGTGAGTGATTAGCTGTAATGGGCGATATTTTAAAGTGAGTTTCACAGTTTAATAGAGATAAGGAGAATAATTTGTATTGTTTTGAGTGCTCTAAAGTAATTGAACCCGTCTGTGTTGGCTTTGAAAAAGGAGACAATTATTTAAAGTTCGGTAACGTAAGTGAATTATTCGCTGGTACTATTGTGATAAGAGTAGAGAAAAAAATAATTCGTCTTGTCAATTGGATTCCAAAGTAATTGAATCAGCCTGTATGGACTTTTGATAAGAAATGAGAATTATTTGGAGTTTTAGATAAAACTGTGATATCCTATAGTGTAAAGAATTTTTGTACATACGTTTGACTTGTTTTAAATATATTATTTTAAAACAAGTGGATTGTTGACATTTATTGCCAACAAGTCACAGACACTTACTGTAGATGAATCCTCAGCCCACACAAACTTAAAACCTTGACAATTCATTTCGGCTATTTTTACATATAACCATTACTACTAAGATTTAATCACACTTTATAAGAATGCTGTATCAAGTACCTCACTGCTCTTGTAACTATATCCTCCATTGTTGATTCTTCTTAATCTAGTCATGATTTCACTATCATCTGATACTATCATTTATACTGTAACAAGCCTATATGAAGAATAGAAACGTAAATATCAGACCACACACTTTGAAAAATGTCTCATAGCCCCTCTGTTGTATGTGGGTATTGATTTCCAAGACCACATTTAAGGAAACAAGAAGCACAAGAGTATTTTGGAACTGCACTGGAGACTTGACAAGCCTAATAGTGTTACTGTGATTGTAGTTTCGTTTATCATCTTTCTCATGAAAACAGTCGTTGATTTCGAGATGTGGCTGAAAATTTGTGAACGTTCAGGTTATGACCCTTCATCAATTATAAATCATAGTTTATTCATTTATAATGGTACTTAGAGATATGTCCATCTTCATCATGATGACCTTTCGCCTTCACTACAGTCTTCACTTTGCATATGGAGGCATTGGTATGGAATATGATTTTTGAGACCAATATTATCTTAAAGGCTTCACTGTATAAGTTTTTTCCCTTTTCTGAAAGTGTCATTCTTCAAAGTAAAGCTTTCTTTGGTTCTATATCGTTTAATAATTTTACTATACGAGTATCCATCCTTCCGCGAAAATGATTTTGACATGGTTCTCCAACTATAAGTATACTATGCTTCCCGAATGGCTGGGAATTCCCCGTGAGCCAAATATATACATATTTAGCGTCAGCAAATACAAATCGTTCTTATAAAGTGTATTTTATCCTCTGTTATATATATATATATATATATCAAAGACTAACAGTGAAGCAAATCATTGTAAATGTTGACTTATATTTACAATTATAATATATTTAAGGTACTGAAACAGATCCCTATAAAAATTGCATTTTTAAACTTTCTTTACTTACTATCACTGCTATTAATACGATATATTTTATAGACTGATATTGAACTAATTCTATATAAATTAATAATTTCAGTGTAACTCCACATTATATTTATTTGTTGCAAGTTTTCAGGTGCGAAAAGAAAATCAGCAATTATTGTATAATATTGCATAGCATGCAACAATAAGTTATGCTGTAAGTTAGTACAATAGAGGCAGTGTACACATCTAAAAAATAAAAGTACTTATTTTAATGAGGTCCTCATAATAAAATAAAGATAGTCTTAAAATCCAAATATGGCAAATATATTTCCAGAATTGAAATAACACTTAGAACTGTCCTTATTAACGTTGACTTATTTTTACTGCATTCTACAACAACTGTAGTTAAGTGCAAAGCTACACAATAGCCTATTTTTGCTGTGCTCACAACGGGTATCGAAACCCGACTTTTAGCGTTGTATTTCAATATCCGCAATGGGCAGAGTCCAAATAGTCCATTGTGTAGCTTTGTGCTTAACAAAAAACAAAACAAATAAATTTTCAATTTTACCTTTGGTGAAAAGAAATCTTGTAAGATATTATTGCAAACATCTAAATCAATGGCAATTAACGAGCAAAAAATAAAGAATAATAATCCGCCACTGAAAATTTTAATACGTATACTTTCAATGTGATAATTGAATCATTTGACAATTCGAGTACATACTTCAGATTAATAGGGTTGTTGAGCAACCTTCATTTAATTAGTGAAATAAATAAACAAGTAAACATTGATAAACATTCAGGTGGGTACATACTAGTTTGAAGAGTACTGCATTTGTCGTTGATACATTTTACTCTTAAAACAATTCCTGATTTTACTCCCCGTCTTATAAACAGGTTCAAAGATAGAGTTCCAGTAAAAACTCTCCGGTTAACAGCATATGTAACCAAAACAACGTTGTTCCTTTTACTTTTGTTTGCTTTTTTGAGTAAGTGCGTTGACATGGTCCCACCTACTGCGTTACAATAACATGTTTGTAACTGTATCATTTGTCTCGATTCTTCATAACTAGAAGTTATTTATCTCACATGCTAGTTACAATTAATCAAAACATTCCTAATAATAGAGGTCGTCCTATACATTGATTTATTTGTTTGTCTGAAATTAAGCACAAAGCTACAAAAACCCGATTTCTAGCGCTGCAAGTCAGCAGACATACCGCTGTGCCTTTTTTTTTGGGGGGGGGGGGCTTATACATCGAACCTCAAAGAAATACACTTAATTAACTAAAAAAAAAAAAATCCACGGTCGTCTTAAGATATGGGATCTTCTTATACACTGGCAAATACGGTAACAGTGTGAGTGTAATCAATGTACTGTTGACCTAAATCTGTAGCATAACAAAGGAAGTTGACACGTGAGGATATACTTGAAATATTAAAAAAATATATTGCATTAGAGAGTACACTGATGAATTATATTGTAGAAAGCCAACAAAGTTTCTGCGATGGAATATGCTTGACTGTACTGCGTGTATTGATATAACCAGAGACTTTACTAACACTGTAAAAACTTGGTTCCTGTGAAAGCATAGATTAAGAAACTGTACTTACAGTATATAAAAACAAAAATAGTAGGGGTGTAGAAATATCGAGAGAAACTGTATTTTCAGTGGAGGGGTATACTGATAATAAGAAAAAGGGGCTGCTGAGGAGGGATATACTATGCAACATACTGACACTTAAGTAAAAAAGTTGTTGCGAAGGGATGTATTGTAGAACATACTGACAATAAGTAAAATGGAGCTGCTGGAGAGGAATATACTGTACATCATACTGACAATAAGAAAAAGAGGCTATTGTGGACGGATAAACTGTATAACTTATACTGAAAAGAAGAAAAAGAGGCTGATGTGGAGGGATATACTGTACAACTTATACTGAAAATAATAAAATATGGGCTGTTGTGTAGAGATATACTGTATAACATACTAACAATAAGAAAAAAAGGCTGTTGTCAATGGATATACTGTAGAACATATTGACAATAAGTAAAGAGAGGCTGCTGTGGAGGGATATACTGTATAACGTATACTGAAAAAAATGGGCTGGTACGAAAAATATATATATATATACTGTAGAACTTACTGACAACAAGTAAAAAGGGTATGATCTAGAACATATTGACAATAAGAAAAAGGGCTGCTGTGAAGAAATATATTGTAGAACATATTGACAGTAAGAAAAAAAAGGGGGCTGGTGTAAGGAATATACTGTAAAACATTCTGACAATAATAAAAATGGCTGCTGTGGTGGGATATACTGTATAACATAATAACAATAAATAAAAGAGCTGCTGTGGAGGAATATAATGTAAAACATACTCACAGTAAGACAAAATGGGCTGCTGTAGAGGATATACTGTAGAACATACTGATAATAAGTAAAAGGGGTTGATGTGGAGGGATATATTGTAGAACATACTGACAATAAATAAAAAGGAGCTGCTGGTGAGGAATATCATCAACATAGACAGCAGTACATCGATAATTCTACCGATGCTTAGCTGCCACACAATCATGAATTATTATTACAAGAAAATGGGGACAAAAGTACGATCTAACACGCCATGAATACGGAAATGGTGGAGCACGAGAATATATTGCAGAACTTATACAGAAAAAAGCAAAAGGGGCTGCTGTGGAGAGATATACTGTAGGGCACATTGACAATAAGAAAAAAGGACTGATGTGGAGGGCTATATTTTAGAACTTGTACGGAAATTAAGAAAATGAGGCTGCAGAGAAGGAGTATAGTATACAATTTATACAGTAAATGAGAAAAGGGACCTGCTGTGGAGAGATATACTGTAGAATATATTGATAGTAAGAAACAAAAAGGCTGATATGGAGAGATATACTGTAGAACATACTGACAATAAGAAAAAGGGACTCCGTAGAGAGATATACTCTAGAGCTTACACTGAAATGGGAAAATGAAGCTGCTGGGAAGGATTATGCTATACAGTTTATACATAAGAAAAAGGGTTGCTGTGGAGAGATATACTATAAAACATACTGACAGTAAGAAAAGGGGGGCTGGTGTGGAGGGATATACTGTAGAACATACTGACAATAAGTAAAAGGGGCTGCTGTGGTGGAATATAATGTATAACATAATAACAATAAATAAAAGGGGCTGCTGTGGTGGGGTATACTTTAGAATATACTAACAATAAGTAAAAGGAGCTGCTGATAAGGAATATAGTATACAATTTATACAGCTATGGAGATGGAGGGATATGCTGTAGAACATACTGAGAATAAGTAACGCAAGCTGCTGGGGGGGGGGGGATATACTGTAGAACGTGTAATGCCAATAAGTAAGAGAGGCTGCTTTTGAGAGATATACTGTAGAACAAACTGACAATAAAAGAAAAGGGGTTGCCGTATCATATTATAGGACATATTGACAATAAGTAAAAGGGGTTGCTGTGGAGGGAAAAACTACAGAACACACTGACAAAAATAAAAAGGGGCTACTGGGGAGAGATATACTGTAAAAATTATAAGACAATTCTATTTTTCGAACAGAGTGATTGACTTATGGAATGTGTTGCCATCAGTAACAGTGTATGCCATCACTTTACAGGCCTTTAAGATGGTAATCGATGATTTCCTGAAAAATAAAAAGGGGATTAACATTTTACTTTTCCCATGGGTGCTCTATATGGAAGAATAGTTTTTAAGGGTAAAATAGTCAATTGGTGTCAATAAGTTGTGTTGTATACTGTTAAAAACAAAACTTGTGTTGTTGTGAATGAAAATACTCAAAAACAATACTTACAGTACAATAACAATCAACGTGCAAGTGTAATGATATACTGAAGAAATATGTTGGCTAAATAACAAATGATGTCAGTGTGTGTGGAATCATCCAGGAACTACATGCTATATACAATATTACCGAGGGGGAATATAGTGCGATATAAAAGATTGTAAAGGGATATATCTTGGAAGCATACTTTGAAGATAATACAGTTAGTTATTTTGGAAGGATGCCGAAAGTGTACTGGAAGGTTTATTCGATAACTATATTTGCGGGATAAAGAATCAGGTTATTGTGGATTTAGTTTTCGGGCTTTAAGCATAAAATATTCACATAAAATATGTTTTCTTACTTTTATTTTATGAAAACTTGTATTTCTGAAAAATATATATACTATATGTTTTTCTTTTTGTTCTCGTTTCTATGCGTACCAAAGATTCAATAGTTAAGTTTTACTTTAGTGTTGTTGAAATGGGAAGATGCTTTTTAATACTTCACTCTAACATAAGTGCTATTATATGTTTTTGCATGCCTGCTTCTATTGTTGAGTTAATTTGATTAGTTGTTGTATCCGTAACGCCACCGATATGGAAAGCATTGGCTGCAGTCTTGCTTTAACAATATGGTAAGATAACGTTTTGTTATTTCTTCTTGCTTGCATTTACACTAGTGTCAATTGTTGGGGTAATGTTACATGTATAGTGACAGTATGCTTGAGCGATTTATTTTTTATTTTATTTTGTTGTATAAATTATTTACCGACTCAACTTTCGCTGATCGCGTTTACATTATATTTAGTTAATTTTACAGGATATGCTCTTGGTTTTTATCGAACCTTATCATTAGATTTTTTTTTTCCAAGTTTCGATTTGTTTATGCGAACTGATTTACTATCTGGGAAAATCTTATACGTTAAAATCGAAATAATATAATCGAATGTTATATACGCTTAAAAATACAACATGCACATTGTAAGTTTTTCTCAGCGGGTCTTAAAATATTATAGAACATTTAGCATCAAACTTACATACCGAGGTTATCCAGTTTTATATAAACCGTTTATCTTGTTTTAATGATGGTGTGTTTATCAAACATTATTTTGTTACATTCCCGTATACTAGCATAAAATAGCCCCGCTCACTTGCGGGATTCAAAGGCTACCTTCATGATTCACAGTAGCCCCAAAGTACCAATCAAGCTCCTTCATTATTTCTAGATACCCCAAGAGAGAGGGAGGTGTGTGGGGGGTGGGGGCGCATCCTAAAACAAAAAACTTTTAAGATTCCCTATCACGGTACCCGAGCACATGTACCACGTTTTCAGCCATGTCAGTGGATAGGTTTCCAAGTGTTGAATTGTCGATTGTGACTTCTCTTAACTCGGTTGTGTTTAAAATAACACTCGCGAAGTGTTCCAAAACTCGCGCACAATTTACAATAAACACTAATCGAAGACAGTATTCCTACATAAAATCATTTTGAAATATGGTATCTGATAAAAATAAAAATACAGGAATGTGTGAACGCTTATTCTTATTCTGGTCGTATTTACGAACACATTTTCAAACATGACATTCCCGGGATCTCGAAGAGGACCACCAACACAAAATACGATACCAGATTCTGACTCGGCGATTTTGAATACCTACTACTAAACCCTCATCATCTTCGGTTACCTTCCGGGCAAGTTTCAGTCTCCCTTGATACCCCTTTGGTAGAGAGGCTACACTATATGGATAATTACACCACCAGGGCCAACCCGAGAGCGTCTGCTTTGTGTGGTCCCATTAGATCCAAATCTGTTGGAGAAATTCGTGGAATAAACAAAAAATAAATTCACACGCCGTGAGTTAATATAGAACAACTAAAAGATTGAATTAAATTCATACCCTTTTATTAATAAGATGCATTACTTATCTCGTTCTGAAACATAGACAGGCTCTACGTAATCGTGCTAATTAATAAACAGCATTGGCCACCTTTCAACATGTGTTAGTTTTTTCTAACTTATTTTCAGTAATTCGTTTTATATAAATTTGTTTATAACTGGAGTCAATTTTTTAACGTAATTAGCGTAACATGACTCTTGCATGCCCTATTATACATCCTCGGTTCACGTGATTTGTCAGGTCATTGTTTGTGCTAACGTCCAATAGCATCAAGCTTCTGAAAGAACTTTTAGGCATTTTGATGTTTGAAATTTCAACATCATTAATCCTTGGGTTACTTAAAATTACTTATGCATGTGTATTCATTCTCATATAGTTTAATTATCATTACTCATCTCATATTCGCATCCATATTTGTTTTCTCATAATGTCCGTTATTACTGTATAGGGTTACCAGACTTCCCGGTTTTGAAGGGATAGTCTCGTTTGTCCCAGTGTCCCGAGAAATGTTCTCATAATGTACAAAACGTCCCGATTTTATGAAAAAAAAAGACATCAAACTGTCAGTCACATCGAATTACGAATGTAATTGGCCTACTTGACTTGCTCGTTGTTGTAACACGTACTCTCCAGCTACCACACTCTACAAGTTCCGTCTGTATGTGTTGTGAAACCCAGGTCTAGATGTGGAGACAGTTAAGGCAGTGCTCATCGTTGAAACACACTTTACACAGCCCTGCTGAATTTTATGACTATTGAATGAAAAAACAAAACAACAACAAAAAAACAAACAAACACATCTACTTTCCATTCATTCTTCACACAAATATGTCTAAAAAGTTTCAAAGTAATGCTAAAACCTAAAAGTATTATGTTTGAGAATGTTATCGATTCTTAAATAAATCCAGGTATGAAGTAGCCTATTTTAAGATGAATTGGATAAATAAATAATTAAAGAAGATTTCTTGGTTGTATAACTTGACTATTTTTGCTCATTTGTTTTGTGTCTATCACCAAAAACAGTAGTTGAAATTATTTCAAAAACAATGCTAATAATAATATATTTAGAACTATCGTGGAACAGTTCAATAAATTTAAAGTTAAATCAATTCAAATTTATAATAACCATTTTGAGATTAGGGGCAAAGGGTAAGCTGTCCCGATTTTTCGGTTTGGAAATCTGGTCACCCTTTTATTGTATTAATATTGTTATAACTTATGTATTTCTTACATCGGCATTATTACTTTTCTGTTTAGTATTTTATAATTATTTGCATATATGATGCATCGGTATTCTTTCTTTTTTTTGTTTATCATATTCATTATATAGATATTATCATTGTTTAGAATATGTCGAGTTCAAGGTCATGTTAGTAATATATTTTGAATAGCACAACATGAGAAATATGTGTAGCAAATAGTTTACAGTGTAAGCCTAACGAAATTCAGTTGATTGAATCTAAATTAATTTCAATTTTGACACTACAAATTAACTTCACATTTCAATAATGTTTGTTGTACATAAGCTGGATACAATTTGGCGTTAAGATGAAGAATGAAAAAAAATAAGTAAAATTATCCGAAATGAGCGTTTAGCATTACGTATTATATCACAATACTTAAATTGCACTATTAACATTGGTTTACCTTGTAAACTATAATGCTAATACAATATTTTATACCTAAACCATCCCACTATATCTTCTTATGTTACGATTTAAAATATTACCCTTTATGCTAACAGTATATTTCATGTTATATCTAAACTGTGTAACACTACCTCTTAACTTTGTTACAACTCTCCAAATTTTACCGCCAACATTATCTTTTACGCTAACACTAAATTTTATATATAAACCACGCTACTAATAGTACCCATCAGGCCTTATTTTGTTATTACTCCAAAATGATCCGTTAACACTATATTTTATATCTAATCTATGCTACCAATACCTTATTTTAATTACGACTTTACTACTTGTAACGATTACTACTTTTAAAGCTACGACAAACTGTACAGCTGTCGTTACCTATGAATTGCAACTTCCAAACGGCACCGATACGTCTTCAACATTACTTCTATTAATTATCAAGTAATAACTAAACAAACATATTTTATATAAAATTTTAAAAAGCTGGACAAATGTGTGTGTATACATGAATATATATACATAGATTAAAGTAAAAGTACCGATAAAAATAAAATATACACTTTTTAGTTATTAATTATACACACACATACGTACTAATAGTAATTAAAATACGCACAAATAGATATATCATGTATGCGATATTAATTGGCTTCACTTTAACAGGATGTGATGGTCCTGAAAAGGACCAATGATGATGTTAATTGCTGCAGCAACGTCTACTTCTTCCCCTTCTTGGCTGCAGCTTTCTTTGCCGGCTTCCCCCTTTTTGGAGCCTTCGGTTTTGGAGGTTTAGCGGTAGCCTTTTTAGCTGGTGATTTTGCAGCTTTCAGCTTCACACTACAAAGCTGATGTAGAAAAACTGAATCCTTTCATCAAGAAGTACTTGAAAACTGGAGTCACCAACGGCACTCTTACCCAGACTAAGGGGAAAGGTGCAACTGGGTCTTTTAAAGTTAGTTCAACTGGTATGAAGATAAAAGAGAAACCCGTATCCAAACCACCCAAGAAAAAAGCTGCTGTCCGAAAACCAGCCAAACCCGTGAAACCAGCTGCTCCAAAGAAGCAGAAAGTTGGCAAAAAAGCTGCGAAAAAACCCGTAAAAGTAATTCAGTTATATTTCTTATAACACTCCTAGAAGTTATTAATTGGTAAAGCATATCGTTTTTAACCTCTTAATTTTCAATTATCAAGTTAGATACATTTTCTTATAGAAGAAAAAAAATTTTTTTTAAAGCGTCCTGACATACACGTGAGAAACTATGATGCTTTGTAATATTGAGGGTTAGCCACCTTTCAAGACACTTTTATGTCTCCTTTAAATGTTTTACATTGTTTTAAACTTACTTAATTTGCTTTTCAGTGGAATATTTTTATTCCTGATTTTAATGAGTAACAACAATTTTAGTCGGGACAAATCCTTCCCAACTCTGAGGCTGGAGCTATTAAAGCTCACAATAAGTTTTCAAGCAAAGAGAAGCTATTGAACTCATCACTAACCAAAATGTATTTGTTAATAATGTTCCAGGAATATCTTAAACAAAAGTAATATTTGCATAAATTATCTGTTAAAATCTTTTTATGTTTAGAAACTTAGTATATTTGGACCCCAAATATGTTTCACGTGACGTGTACTGGAATGGTGAATTCCAAGCCAGAAGTGTGTTTAGTGACTTAGGAAATAAGTTTATTCTTGCAGTTTCAGAACAACCTTGGTCTGTGAATGTTAAGTAATCTTTCAGCCAAGATTTCATTTTCACTTTGTATGAACAGAAATCCCAGAAAACCTTTAATATTTAAGAAAAATGTTCGAAATATTAAACATTTCATTACTGTCATGAACACATATCCCCTACTTCATTGCTAATAAAATAGAATTACGTGAAAAAAATTTAAGGTTTTTTGATTCATAATAAAATTTCAAATGTCTTTAATGTTTGTATGAAATTTCATATCAATCCATGCTTGAGAAATTTAGTAAATATATGTTTAAGGTAGTGAAGAAACACAGCCCTTTCCTGATCTCTGATGTAAACAAGCTATACACTTTGCGAGAGAAGCAAGTGACTACAGGAGTTTCCTCCACGGTCCGCGCTCAACTTATATATATCCGCGCGCTAGTGAGTTTGATAATGTTCTTGAATTCAAAGCTTATTGAGAAATTGAGAGTAGAGAGTTTGAGTTGATACTCGTTAATTAAAAAAAAAAATGTCAGATACACCGAAAAGTAAGGCTAGCAAGCCTAAAAAGCCAAAGGTTGCCCCAACCCATCCTAAAGTTTCTGTAATGGTTAATACTGCCATTACTGACTTGAAAGAGCGTGGTGGTTCGTCGCTACAAGCTATTAGAAAATACATCGGAAAACTATATACACACTAAAATCATACAAAATAGCAAAAACTGACACTTTATGGACTTAAAGTTACAATATAAAAACACACTGTGAACTGTCCTTAATGTGTTTTACATATTGTGGAACATCAGTGACACACAATAATGGTTTAGTAACGTGAGGTTTAAAGTAAACTCTTTTTAATGACCTGTTTGTGATAGTATTTTTAACATGCTCCATATCGTTACTTTCATGTGTTTAGTTAAGGACTGAATCAACTATATTCACCGTAAGCAAACTAGCTTGTATAAACGGATACAACTAATATATATATTAACAATTCTCATTCAAACCCATAGATGCAAAAGAAAACTCGTTTTCATCGTCAAATAAATAAGCATAAAAACAGCAACATTTAGCTAGGAAGAAGTGTAGAAGACGATATATTGTATAAAATTATTATTATGAATTATTATAAACAATAAATGCATATATGTTTATATATATTCCTTCTCAGAAATGTTACACAAATCACTAAACCATTGTGAAAATCTGTGTAAAAAATAATATTAGCATAGCGCTAAGAAACACTATATTGAAGTCCATCCAAAGTACAATACAGGAGTAGGAATGCTGGAAAAAAATGTAATAACACTTGCTGTGCAATAAGGCTTTGAGGAGTATCTGTACAAACTTGTAATATTATGCGTACAACATATCTAGTAAATCATTTGATATTTAAAGATACACAAACAGAAGGAATATAAGACTCAGGTCTATATACCTGACCAAATATATCTTCCAAACTGAGACACATACGATACTTCAAGTACACATGTTAAAGATTTCGTATGTATATAGTGTCTTAGTATACCTCAAACAGGACCTCGTTGAGTTTATCCTGAAAACCTACGTTTGTCATTATATCCTCCCAGCATAAAATTGTTTTTATCCCACAACTGTAATGTCTCGGTATAAACTTCATATCAAGTTTGAAAGTTCCTTGTTTTACATGTACAGTTGTTCAATATGTCTCTGTAAAACTATTTTTTTGCTATCCTGTAATTAATACCTCGATATATTCTTCTGCGGCAAGCTACTGTTCTCCTACAAACATATTTCCTCGGAATGTACATCACAAACACCTCTTAACTTCGTTTTCATTGTAAAAATTTGTACCATCATTATAATCCTCCATGTCAACTTCATTTTCATCATAAAAGTTTACTCGTTCAATGTATCAATTCATGTCACCATCGTCATTATTGTACAGTTTTAAACCTTTGGTATATTCCTTCATGATAACTTTTTTAAGTTTTTTCATTTAATATTTCTCTCAACATCAACTTTACTTTTTACTGTAAAGTTCTAAACCTTTAGGGTATCACTGTATACGACACTCATTTCTGAATAGTATTTCAGTACATACCCTCATTTATATTCTTTTTTTTTACCTTGCAAACATATATTTTAAGGATATATATTGATATAACATAAACATTGCTTTTCTAATATAAAACCGTTCTTTATGTTCTTCTGTGTCAACTTTAACTTTCATATTACAACCATATTCTCTCAGAATATGACTTCGTGTCCACTTTTTTCTTAACCAAAAACGTTTTGGCCCTTGTTATATCCCTCCATGTTCATGGTGTTTTTATTATAAATGTTAACACCTCTACAAAGACTCTTCATGACAACCTTTACGCTACAGGTCTCAGGTCTCAATTCATATCAGATATGTAAAGGTACAATCTCTAATTATATTCACGTTTTTTTTTAAGAATTCTTATAATTTATTCATTCAGTGTATTCATCGTTTCAAACACTTTTTTCAAATGATTTATAGTATTTCATAATATTCTTACATCTCTACCTCGTTTGTTATTGTAGAAATGTCTATTCTAGTACACCTCCAATGTAAAATCTGTATTTATTATAAATATGCCTTATTTTAGTACACCTTTAACCAGTTTTTATTGTAAAAATGTCTTCCTATAGTACATTATTCAATGTAAACATGTTTTTATTGTAAAAATGTCTTCCTATAGTACATTATTCAATGTAAACATGTTTTTATTATAAAAATGTCTTCCTATAGTACATTATTCAATGTAAACATGTTTTTATTATAAAAATGTCTTCCTATAGTACATTATTCAATGTAAACATGTTTTTATTATAAAAATGTCTTCCTTTAGTATACCTTCCATGTAAACCTGTTTTGTTTTTTAAATATGTCTTCCTTTATTATCATTTTTGCCATGCAAACCTGTTTCCATTGTAAAAAGATCTTTCTTTAGTACATTCATTAATGTAAACTTGATTTTTAAATTACATCTATATTCTCCCAGAATGTCACTTCATGCCATTTTTATCCCAACTTCTCTTACTTTTTATAGAACAATTAAATTCCCTAAAAAAAAACTTTTTAGCAAACTTGTTTTGTCTTGAACCAGTTTTATTACGAAGGTACAACCTTCCAGTGTATTATTTTAGATCATCATTGGTTTTTTCCTCCAATTTATCGTTTTCATTCTTAAAGTTTTTTCTTTGGTGTACTCCTCCTCCTTGTCATCCTCAGTTTTAGTGCGAAGGTTTAAACCTTCTTATTATTCCTCCATGTCTCCTCCTTCTTTAACCTAAAAGCTTACTCCGTCATTGTTTATCTCCATAACAACCTTGTTTTGATTGTAAAATTATGCTACTTTAATCTATTTCTCCACATCAACGTCGTTTTGACTGTAAAAGTATTCTACCTTAATGTATCGTTTCATGTTAACCTCGTTTTGACTGTAAAAGTATTCTACCTTAATGTACCGTTCCATGTTAACCTCGTTTTGATTGTAAAACAATGCTACCTTAATGTATCTTTCCATCTTAACCTCGTTTTGACTGTAAAAGTATTCTACCTTAATGTACCGTTCCATGTTAACCTCGTTTTGATTGTAAAACAATGCTACCTTAAAGTATCTTTCCATGTTAACCTCGTTTTGATTGTAAAAGTATGTTGTTTTTATGTATTTCTCTATTTCATCCTCGATTTTTTATTTTAAAAGCTTACATTTATAGTGTATCGTCTATGTAAACCTCGTTTTTTATTGTTAAAGTTCAGTCCTTCATTGTATTTCTCCCTTTCATGCTCGTTTTTTATTATAAAAGTTTACTATATTCCATTGTATTTCTTAATGTCAACCTGATCTGTTATTATATTGTTTGATTCCTCTTCTGTTTACATCTATGTCAGCCTAGTTTTGATTGTAAAAGTATGTTTCTTTACTGCGTTTTTTTTATTCTAAAAGCTTACACCTTTGGTGATCCATCTATGTAAACCTCGTTTTTGTACCTTAAAAGTCTACTCCCTTAATGTATTTCTCCGTTTCAAATTCATATTTTTTCAATATTACTCCTGTAGTGTATTCTTCCATTTCAAGTTCATTTGTTATTTAAATTTACTCCTTTAGTGCATTCCTCTATTTCAAGCTTAGTCTTAAAAGTTTACTTCTTTAGTGTATTCCTTTATTTCAATCTCGTTTTTTAAACGGCTACTCCTCTAGTGCATTCCTCCATTTCAAGCTCGTTTTTTAAAGGTTTATACTTTTAGTGTATTCCTCCAACGACCTTGAGTTGTTTTATAATAAAAGTCACTCCTTTAGTGTATTCGTCTAACGACCTTGATTTGTTTTATAATAAAGGTTACTCCTCTAGTGTATTCGTCTAACGACCTTGATTTGTTTTATAATAAAGGTTACTCCTTTAGTGTATTCCTCTAACGACCTTGATTTGTTTGATAATAAAGGTTACTCCTTTAGTGTATTCGTCTAACGACCTTGATTTGTTTTATAATAAAAGTTACTCCTTTAATGTATTCGTCTAACGACCTTGATTTGTTTTATAAAGGCTACTCCTTTAGTGTATTCCTCTAAAGACCTGGATTTGTTTTATAATAAAGGTTACTCGTTTAGTGTATTCCTCCAACGAACTTGATTTGTTTTACTCCTTTGTTGGCTGTGATCCAAAATTATTTATCAGTATATCATCTCATGTCGAGCTTATTTATCATGTACGTAGAGCCTCAGTCAGCTCTTGCTTTTTATTTTACAGTTACCTTTAGTGTACACACACACATAGAGTTAATGTTTTTACAATACTAATTGACCCTCAGCGTATTCCTTTACTGCAAACTTGATTTCTCATTTAGAAAATATAGTTCTTTAGGACATTCCTTTAAAACAAACTTTTTGTATTGATTTCTCAGAAGATTAGTTTGTTTGTTTTTCGAAGAAGTGATAAGCCATGTCATCTATTGGTGAAATGATCCTTTTATGCAGGAAAATATCCTATTACATTATGCATATACTTAAACGTTGTTTATTTAGCTTAAAAGTATAATTGTTGCCTTTTAGCTTGATTTTTTATGATGGATTAAATTGTATGAAAAACAAAAACAAGTATTATACATTAAACGTGGCAGGCACTTTACAGACAGAATTCAGGAAAATAAACAAAAAGTATTTATTTTTTGCATACTTTTTCGATATTTAGAAAACGTGAGTTTTGTACGCAAGTAAAATAGTGCTAATTATATCATGTTTTTTTGTCGAAATCTAATCGCATAATCTGTTAACCAGACAAGAGCTGGCAAGTTAAAAACAAAAAACAAAATTAGAGACTACTATCGCAGATGGCCTTCGAGTAGCTTTGTGGGAAATTCAGCAGACAAATAAACAAACAAAGCTATACTATAGAGTTGAGTTCCCATATATTGTGGTATTAAACCAAATGTTATCTGCATTACAAAAGTATATGTTACTATATAAACGATACTATTGCCCTGTAGAAAATAATACGTTTATAAAATTATGTTCAAATTGCCTGCTGTGGTTTTTACTGAATTACACAAGTGATAGATTAAAGGAGAGGAAACTAGTCAACACTACCCACCGCCAAATCTTGGGCTACTTTCTTTTATCAACGAAAAGTGAGATTGACCATCACCTTATAACGCCCCCACGGCTGAAAGGGCGAGCATGATCGGTGAGGGAATTCGAACCCGTAACCCGCAGATTGCAAGTAGAAAACCCTAGCCATCAGGTCACGCCAAATTTTATAGTATGGCTAATCAATGCAATAATTCTTTACAGATATGATTTATTTGTTTTTAACGCTATGCCTGTCATACTTCAGTAGAATATTTAATAAGTTGTGTAATCCACACCTCACCCCTAATCTACTATAATCTATATACTTAGCATGTAATAAAGTCAAAATATAAATTACACACCAGTTGAATCATTTTTATAATTCAAGGTACAAGAGTTCAATATTATATTTTTAATGTGTCTAAGAGTAAAACGATCAACATAGCCCATCAGTTCGTCTATAATATTAAAACAAATGCAAACTTTGTGTAGTAATAGAGCAAATAACAACTATCATAACACTGCTACTGATAAATGTATTCTTACTGTCATAACACCGAAAGAAAAATTAAGAGATACAGTGACGATACAGTGAGGAAAAAAAGGTATTATCTCCTAGTTAAAAACAAAAACAAAAGATATATACAGGATGGGGCAAAAGTTACTAACAATTTGTTTAATTTCGAACACAGTTTAATTTTTAACGTCTTACTCGGAAACAAACAGTAATTAACTTGATGTCACGTATCTTTGTAATATTTTTTCTAGAACCCACAGTAGAATACCAACTGTGCCAAACGTTTAGCATCAACCGTACAGTAGTTTTTCCCTAACCCTGTATGTAAACATATAGCTACAGAATTCCTCACATCACAGGTGCAATGAGAAAATAGACTTTTGCATAAATAAAAACAAGAATGAAATACAATAGCACTAGCAACTCATCATGAGAAATTGTACAATACTCACTTTGTGCTGGTGTCATGATTGGTATACTAACGAAACAATACCTATGATGATATGAGCAAGAACCAAGGAAGATAAGTGTCAAAATTTAAAAGTCTGATCTTCGCCAATTGTCAAAATAAAAAGGCTTTTAGTTATATTTCTTAATAGTATAAATATATATACTATGTTGTTGTTGGGCTTAGGATCCTTCTACAGTAGGTGTCTATGACTTGTTAGCGATAAATTCAACGATGAATAAACTTCACTTGTTTTCAAAATAATATATATATTCGGAACAAGTTAAACGTATGTACAATAAATTCTTCAACACTATAGAGTTTATAGACATACCATAAATACTATATATGTAGTCCTCTCCTTCTTGTCAAATATCCACTTAGGCCAATTCAATTACTTTAGAATTTCAGTTGACAAGCCGAACTATCTTTGCTGTTTCTATCACACAAGTATTCTCTGTGATTCACTTACAGTTGTGGCGCGAGTTACCGTAATCCTTTGGTCTTCTTTCTTTTGAAGATCCTCTTCTCCTTTTGTCAAAGTGCACTCAGGCTGATTCAATTACCTTAGAACCACGCTTTGACGGAATATTTTTTTTTATCTCTTTTCTACTGTTAGTTTCACTCTAACATATTAAACAATGTCAATCGTTAGGCCTATCATTTCTACGGTAGTTAACTTCACACCAACCTTATTCTTATTATCTGTCTGCTGCTTCCCGTTCTTCTCACGCTATTTATATCTTTATCACTTAATCGTCTGTCCGCCTTCTATATTCTCGACGTCAATGAATTATTAACAAAACTTCCTACAATCGTCTACTTTTAATTTTACTAAACAAAAACTAAACAATAATAAAATATTCACTCACAAAAATAAATTAATCACTAATATCTAAACCAAACAGTTTTTATATCATGACAATATACCTATGTTGTAGAGGAGATCTGTAGAGATGCTTTATCCATATCGGTAATGATAGACTACTTCTGGACAGATTGTTCCTCATTACTAGTTACACTGTTCCTCCTCACTGATAGACTACTTTCTGATAGATTTTTCGTCATTACCAGTAACACTATTCCTCATTACCAGCATCAATGTTCCTCTACACTGGTAATACTGTTTCCCAATACTGATAACACTGTTCCTCCAAACTGATAACACTGCTCCTCCGTTTGTTTGTTTGAAATTAAGCACAAAGCTACACATTGGGCTATCTGTGCTATACCCACCACGGGTATCAAAACCCGGTTTCTAGCGTTGTAAATCCGCAGACATACCGCTATACCACTGGGGAGGCTGCTCTTCCGTACAAATAAAATTGTTCCTATACACTGGTAACACTGTTATTGCATGATGTTTAAACTGTTCCTCTACACTTATAACACTGTTCCTCTTTACTGGTGGCCTATATGTAATCATGAATTTTCCAACGATTAAGGCACTATATGCTTTAAAGAGTGGCTTACCATCAATATCACGTAATTGTTTTCTAAACTATTTGTGTCATTTTGAGTGTTTACTGAGTTATTCTACGAAACCTTATAGATAATTTTTATTTGCTAATGTTTTCCGTATATTTTTGTTTGGAAGTTCATATTTGAAAATGCAAGTCTGTCTATTTTTATTCACACGAACTATCCGCATTTAAATCAATTCAAAGTTAAGATAACTCAGTAATCCATCGTTATAATTCCAAATAATGTGTTCAGTCTTCCTGTTGCTGTTAGCATCAATTTCTCGAAACACCTGTTTATCCTAGTTTACCATATATCACGACTTGCTGATGGCACCCTCACTAGAAGTACGTGTTTAAATGAATGAAAAGAGAAAATACACTCTAAAACAAAAATATATGCAATTTACAGAAAACTCTTGAAGAAGCTTTAAAGCTATGTTTTTGTTAATGTGATAAGGTCCTTCCTATCAGTGATCATTTAAAATCTCTACGTGTTACCTGTAAAAGTGTTTACCAAGAGAAACTTTCTCAGAGCTAAAGGAGAGGTTAATAAAAGTATTTCTATTAACTCTTACACAACTATTTACTATATTTCAAATACGTTTGTTTGGCTTTTCTTGTTGCGTGTTCCTCTAATTATAATAATACATACATACAACAAAACATTTTATTATAAATATTGCTAATAGAATACTGCATTACAAACTTATATAGTATGTTTGAAAATACTAAATGTCACATTGCCCTAAGTCAACTGATCTCAGGACCCACATACTACTCCTAATATGTAAACATAGCACGACAGCTCGTGACCTACAGAATTACCGTGAACCCAGTCAATTGTGAACAAGTATAAACAGCGTTTGTTATTAAGACAACATAGGATTGCTTAAAGTAAACGTAAGCAACACGCCCTGTCAACGTCCAAAGTCCTTAGACAAATATAACAATATGTTATTTGCAAGTTATTGTTAAAAAAATTACAGTAATTAAATAACATGCTATCTTTCGTTAGGAAAATGTGATGAGACAGACGAGACACACTTTGTTCCGTAGAAAAATCTAATAGGTCAGATAAGGTGCACTGTGTTGAGTAGACTGTCATTGGCAAAATGATCTCACGTTGTGTGGAAATATTATATAGCAATTAATTGTATTTATGATGTAAGAAAACACCTTGCAATTATATTGGTCATGTAGTGTGACAAGCGGTATCAAGTACCTATTATCCTATATTATATTTAGCTCCATCAACACTGTACTGCTCACAGATAGTTTGGAGCCACATCAAGAACATATTGCTTATGTGGATATGAGGTGATATTAAGAAGATAATGTTTAAGCAGTGAGCGAAGCTGCTGTTAGAATATATTTTATGTGTTATAATAAGAAATCTACTAAAGATATTTCAGACCGTATTATGTAGAGAAACATAAAACAAATCTGTATTACTCGTATAACATAGAAAGATACATCTTGATCGTATTACTCGTATAGGGTAGAAAGATACCTCTACATCATTTATTCATGCAGGAGAGGCAGATTTATCAAGAATCACTTTAGTTAAATCAAAACGAGTTGTTTTTATGAAATGTGTAAGTGCCTCTAGACCATAATGCTTCATTGGTGTGAGACGTGAAGAATGTATTGTGTACGTGTATAATGTAGAGACATTTAATAAACATATTGTTCTTGTCGTGTGGAAATGTAAATGAAGACCTGCTAGTTTTGTGTTGTAGGAAATGACATCAAAAAATATTGGACATGTAGTGTTCGGAGCTGCCTGATGAAAGTACCAAATATATATATATATAATACAAGTGACAGAGCAGTTGAAGAGAAATTGTTCTTAGCTCTGAAGTAATCCTGATGGAAGTGGTTCTGGGCACTCGTATTACACATTAGTATGAAGAAGCTCCTTCTGGACACTATTTATCAACAGAAATAATAAATCGATGATGCTTCTGGTTTTCACATGCAACAATAATACTATAGTTTGTTGCTTTGTTAATTGCTCACTTAGTTTGGCCCTGAAAGCACCCAACTTCCACAATACTTCGCTTGAAACGATATACTGCTCTGAGATCGATCTGAGTCGTTGTTCCTTTGTATATGTGTGCATGACATGTGTCATGGAAACCATTACTGTTGTACTGATCTTTAACGTTGTTGACATCAGAGATAATATGGCGTTGTTTCCTGGTGTGTCATGATTACGTAAATCAGTCCTTTGTTCTCGCCAGTTCATTACATATCTACGAGTTTAATGTTAACACCCTTTAATTATTCTAAACTAATCTTCTATCTAATTCATGGTTATTATATTAGCTGTATTTACATTTTCAGCTAGAAATTAGCAAAAAATATATTCAAATATTTGACTTCCTGAAAAATGGGCTCAGGTTAGAGAGTATGGGTTGTTTTACTGCCTTAAAACATGGAATAAGGTTGTAGAGTATGGGTTGTTTTACTGCCTTAAAACATTGTCTCAGGTTATAGAGAGTGGGTTGTTTTACTTCCTTGAAACTAGAGCTCAGATTATAGAATACCAGTTGGGAAACGACAGAGAAACCTATAATTTAAAATCCTTATAAGTAACGTCCGACCTCTCCTGTGACGAAAAAGTCGAAACTATCTATATCATAATGTTACATATTATAATTTATTCCGAGGGAGTCTCCAATTTATTACATAACGTATTACAATTTCAAATAGCCTAAAATTGAGTTATATTGTAATTTAGTAGATAAATAAATGCCGATATGTATCCAGTTTATGATATTTGCCAACAAGATTGATACACACAGTTTTCTTTTTTAACACAAATACGTTTTAATATACAAACAATGATACAATTTACAATAACAGTTATTACAAATAATGATCTATGTACAAAAGATTTACAAACTATATCGAGTCTTCTTTCTGGTCTGCAACTTCCTTGATGTCTTATTGAGGTTTTACGATGAGTGAATTCATTTTGAGTTGAAGTATATGTAATTCACTTAACAGGGAACTAGCCAGCTCTACATTCTTCTTTTTTTCACCAGTCACACGCCTAGTTTTTCCACCGATGAAGTCTCGTAATGTTTTCGTAAAAGTATTAATGCCAATGTGAATCCACTGAAGTTAACTGGTTTTTAATGTTCGAAATTTATTAACAATCCTTGTCAAACATCTGAAGTTCCAAATTACTAAATGTTAATCACAGTTATAGCTTCCGACGTTTATAGTATACCATCCGTAACAAACAAATAATATATTTGGCACGTCGCGTTGGTTATATTTCAAGCGTGAGGAGAGTTTCTCGAAAGTTAAAGTTGTAGGAAATGAGCGATAATAAGAATATGTCTACCGAAAATGACCATTTCTTAAACTTCTCTATCAGGATACTGCGAATTTGCACACCTGTAAGTTTGAACTAATTTCATTATCTAGGAAGCTGTACGTGTAGTCTGGTCTACGATCTCAAGTAGCATTTATATTTATGTCTGAAACTATTACGACTGCTAAACTCTCATCTGTAAATAACAGCTAATCTAAAGTAACAAGACATGTGCATCAATAATTACATGAATTGATTTCTAGAAGTGACCAGAGAAATTATATTATGAATAAGAGAGGAGGTCTAGTGCAGCAGTGTTCTAGCATTGTAAATCCGTATAGATTTCGCACCAGAAACTTCTGAAGTATATTTAACGAATAGGATTACAATGTCTCTCTGTCTCTTATAATTAATAAGAAAAACCTTCAAGTTACGAAAAAAAAGAAGAGAAAAAGACCATAATGGCAACCATATGTTACATCTGACACTCAGTAAAGGCAACCATATGTTACATCTGACAATCAGGAGATGGTTAGAGGAGAATCTATTGAAAACTTGTGTATGCCACTGGATGGTAATAAAGGTAATTGTCCAGTATTCTCTTAGATAGCGCTATTTCCTGATTTTGAAAGAGTGGAGAGTCTATGTAAAGCTCAGACGTTCTACAAGATGTTGGGTGGAATATTTGATTAGTTGGGAAATCTCCTATTGATAGAAGTATTTACATAAGCAAAATTGTGTAGTTTCATTCAAATTAACTGTTGTGCCACCGGGAGGAACATAAAAAATGACCTAAAATAATTTTTGCATAACACCTATCATAATTAGTTATCACTCATTTTACTCAAGTTAATAGTACCTGTAAATTATCACTTTTAATCATATTATTCATATCTTCATTTATACCTGTAGTTAGAATGGCACTATCGGAACCGAAGTGTAACGTCATACGTAATTAATATGCAAATCATATACGCATCAATAATTAATTAAAAGTTAATTACATGTAAATTATTAACTAATTAAGTAATTACCTGTAATTAACAATTGACTAATTAGATGCATGCAAATTAATGATGTATTCATTACAGGTGATTAATGAATTAATTGAATGATTAATCTTCAAATTAATAAATATGAAGCTAATTAATATGCAAAATAAAAGTAATTAATATATAATTAACAATTTGTAATTAATATGCATGTAATAATATCAAAGCCCTTGATGTTAGCGGATGAAAAGACGTTGTTTTTGCTACTAAATGTAAGCGATCATACTGTTATATACGTTCGGTTTGCATGTGGCCCCATCTATGTTTATCAATCGAAGATATTATATTTTTATTAATATGTCATTTATTACGATTTAATTGTTAATGTCTTAAGAAATTGCAAGAATGTCATTGTATAATAATAATTAATTACATGTGTTATGAAAAATTTACTTTTGCTTTTTAGTAATGAGACAATTAGTACAGGTTAAAACAATATACATATGACAAATAATAAAGTAAAATAAATAAATTTTACAACTATTGTGATTTCAATAATTAATCGTAATATATATCCTAGCAAACAGAAAGCAGGGATTGATGGTTATTCATAGAATTGCTATAAGAAGTATCAAACACAAAATAAATGCTGCAATAAAAAGTACACAAACAAGTAAAATGATACTAGTTGGATAGATTTTAAAACAATTTTCAATCACTAGTAGGGTTGGTATTGTGATACATACAGCTAAACGAAGCTGTCTAAATTTGCCAAATGTAGGGACTGAAGCATTTATTTTGTTTTGGATACTTCTTATAGCAATTCTACGAATAACCAATGATTCCTACTTTCAATTAAAATTTAATTTTGCTCCCTATTTATTTCTATAAGAGAAGTGAGTATGATAATATCACTAACTTAGAAATTGAATAAGCACAGACTGATTTCCATGAATTGTCTGGGGTAAACAACTTAAAAACATCCCTGTGATGTTAAAGAAAGTGTGTTCCTGTTTCTTGTGGAATTGAACTAAAGATTAAGAATTGAGAGAGAGGGAAATAACATTAATTTGATTTTAGCATCGATCGAGCTCACATTGTGAACAAACAACTTACTTAACGAGCAAAATAGCATTAATATATATGATGTATGACTGAAGCTCTGGTGCCAAAAAAAGTCTGGGGCCAGTGCAAGCTAAAGCAGTCATTGAAGATAGCAGATATTCATTACTCCACAAACAATGTACTTGAGAAAACAGGCCTAATTATACAGTCTGATTGAAAATGCCGTATAGTGAATGAAGTAAAAGAAAGAACCTACGAATGGTGTAAACTAACATTTTATGGGACAGTGCGATCACCAAAGGAAGGTAAGTAGAAAGTTGAAATTGTTTGTAATATAGTGTCATACGTGACACGCCCTATTAAAATAATGATTTTAATTTGTAAAGTATTAAAATTTAAAATTTTATTTTCTGTTTCCTATATATTTGTTCAGTTTTTAAATGTCCATGGAATGGATACAACATCTATAAACTTTCAGTACAACCCGATCCCTGATAACAATAATTTTACAAGAATTAAAACCACAATCACACATTTATAAAATGTTATCCTTACTTTGGCCTTTCAGATAGGTGTATAAATCTGCCGAAGTAGGGATTAAGTTCTATAAATTTGTGATTGTGGTCTTAATTTTTGTTTCATTACTTTTTGTAGCAGGATCCTACTTCATCTTAAAATTCATATTTTTTAATACTCTTGTTTGTTTACTTTTTATGTTATACCTGTATAAAGTACACTTTACTCTCAGAAACTGCCACATGTCTATCCATCGATATGTAGCGCCATCTGTTGGGTTTAAAAAATATATAAGTACGTACATGATATGTTTACAATTTATAAAAAAAATCTCTATATATATTTATCGGAATATCAAAAGCAGATACCTACAGACCAGTCAAGTAAGCTGGAGGAATCTTGTAGCAATAGTTCGAGCCATCCAGGGGCTAGCTTCACTGACGTGATCAAGTAAGTAGGTAGGTAGTAGATGAAAAAGCTGCTCTTTTAGAAAATTTTTAATTGTTATACCGGAAATGTTAGCGACCTTTCTAGCGTATTATTAATATATAGGCGCATGATATATCGTAACAAATACTTCGAATGGTCGGTTTTTCACTGAGTAATTCAATAGGGTGGTTTTTCGGCGCGGGAATTATTTGGAATCCTTGTCAATCCCTACTATTAAGACTACCTTGCTTATTAATACAAGGGTGGAGACTTAATCATTATTTTGATCACTCGTATATCATCAATTGTGTATATAAGGATAGACAAAACACTCATTCTCCAATACAATCTAGTTGGTGATAGCAGCTCCAAGGTAAGTTCATATTGCTTATATGTCATTATGTAACTTGATGAGAGTAATATTTTATCAGTTAAAGCTATACTTATTATGATACATAGGTAATATATTTTTCTTGACCATTATATAATTTATTTATATGGTACATTACTGATAACAATTTTAATCTAAAATTGTTTGCAAAGAAATTTTCAACCACGATTCCTTATTACTATCACAGATGGGACAGTAACATTAAGATTCATCACTCCTTTTCAGAAGAAACGAACCACCAGAACAGGCTCGTGCATATCCACTTGGAAATGACCTATATATAGCAATTGTCCCATTTAATGGTGCTGTGAAGATACATATTCGTCAATACAGGGATTATGGAAGCGAAATATTATACCTCACCAAAGAAGGATTGATATTTTCTCATGATGAATAGCAAGAATTTAAATGACTGACACCATCAGTGACCAGAGCTATTCAGATTAAATCCTGGCAAGAGTTCTATCTGAATCATCGAAAATGCGTCATTTGTGTTGTAGTGATGAGCCAAGAAATGTATCAGTTCAATTTACTACCCAATCTAATGTTGATAATAATTTACCAAGTCTGATTACTATAAAGAAATCAGAGTAGTATAGATTATGTGAACAATTCTATTTGATTAATACATATATAAATCAAATAACACGAGATGGATCAAAAATGGTATCTAATATTATCAACGAAAATCTCAAAAACCATTTATTTGAAGTTTATGCTGAACAAATATCTAATCTCATACAAAAGCTTAGAAAAGGGAACTGTGAAGCATGTGATATTGATGATCCAAGTCAACATCATCATATGTGTGTCATATTAGATCATGATGAAGCTATCTGGTTAAACTGAAGATTGCTCAGGCTCAAGTTGATAAATATGTTATTCTAGCTGTATTTCAAGATAGAGTTAGTAAATTAAACTAACATAATTATACTGATATGAATCTCTGAGACACAGTTCAGAAAGATAAATTAATTCAAGAGTTATCAGATTTTCTCTGTAAAGCTTCTACATATGATGAATTCAAAATGTACTAGAAAAACGTAATATTCAACATCTCTTACTATTATATGTATACTACATCATCATCTTGAGTAAAAAGAAAACACGAGACTATCTTGTATGTGTTTATTTATATTACTTCATAACAATGATCTGGCTATTTGGACTACAATTGATGATAAATCCATGAAAGGAACATTCAACAATTTTTTAACAGTCATATCATTAATATTCTTATCAGAGTTATATTTCTTTAACAGCTTTCATAATCCCTGTATTGACGAATATGTATTTTCACAGCACTATTAAATGGGACAATTGCTATATATAGGTCATTTCCAAGTGGACATGCATGAGCCTGTTCTGGTGGTTCGTCTCTTCTGAAAAGGAGTCATGAATCTTAATGTTACTGTCCCATCTGTGATAGTAATAAGGGATTGTGGTTGGAAATTTCTTTGCAAATAATTTTAGATTAATATTGTTATCAGTAATGTACCATATAAATAAATTATATAATGGTCAATTAAAATATATTACCTATGTATCATAACAAATATAGCTTTAACTGAAAAAAATATTACTCTCAACAAGTTGAATAAAGTGTATATTTGCAATCAGAACTTACCTTGGAGCTGCCATCAGCAACTAGATGCACCTTGCATTGGTGGATGAATGTTTTGTCTGCCTTTATATGCACAATTGGTGATATATGAGTGACCAAAAATAATGATGAAGTCTCCATCCTTCTATCTATAATAGAATTGATTATCATAATATCATTAACTTAGTAATTGAATAAACACAGATTGATTTCTATGAATTGTCTGGTGTAAACAACTTAAAAACATCCCTGTGATGTTAAAGAGAGTGTGTTCCTGTTTCCTGTGGAATTGAACTAAAGATTAAGAATTGAGAGAGAGAGAGAGAACATTAATCTGATTTTAGCATCGATCGAGCTCACATTGTGAACTAACAACTTACTTAATTGCTCATTAATATATAGGAAACAGAAAATAAAATTTTATCAGAAAGCAGGGATTGATGGTTATTCATAGAATTGCTATAAGAAGTATCAAACACAAAATAAATGCTG
>NW_013665914.1:55796-59210 GCF_000517525.1 Limulus polyphemus
AATTGTTTGTAATATAGTGTCATACGTGACACGCCCTATTAAAATAATGATTTTAATTTGTAAAGTATTAAAACTTTCTATGATGCATAACGATTAATTATTGAAATGAAAAATCACAATAGTTGTAAAATTAATATATTTAACTTTATTAGTTGTCATATGTGAATTGTTTTCAACCTGTACTAACTGTTGCATTACTAAAAAACAAAAGTGAATTTTCCATAACACAGAGCCAAAACACAGACTGATTTCTGGGAAAAACATCTTCTGACTTGAATATTAATTAACATTTAATTATTATACAATAATATTCTTGCAATTTATTAAGATATCAATAATTAAATCGTAATAAATGACATATTAATAACAAATATAATATCTTCGATTGACACTCATAGGTGGGGCTACATGCAAACCGAACATATATAACAGTATGATAGCTTATATTTAGCAGTAAAACATCTTAGTAAAACATCAGATAACGTCAAATGTTTAGATATTATTCCATGCATATTAATTAACCTTAATTAACAAATGTTAATTATATATTAATTAGTTTTATTTTGCATACTAATTAGCTACATATTTATTAATTTGAATATTAATCATTCAATTAATCACCTGTAATTAATCATTCAATTAATCACCTGTAATTGATCATTAATTTGCACACATCTAATTAATTGATTGATTATTAATTATGCGTAATTACTTAATTAGTTATTCATTTGTATCTAATTAACCTTTAATTAATTATTAATGTGTATATTATTTGCATATTATTGATGTATGACGTCACACTTCCGTCCCCAAAGTCCCATCCTAACTACTGTTACCTTTAAATGAATCAACAGTGATTCAAGATATTTAAAAAAATGTAGCTTAATTTGTCCCCTGATAAGTCTGTGGTACGTTTACAGGCTTACAATATTAAAATTCTTGCAGTGGACAGAACACATTTTCTCAATATGTGGCTTTATGCTAAAACAAACGAAAAAAATTAATTTATAGATATTTTTTATTTAGTACATTATAGAATTCATTGTTTGTATTGAAATATTCACCGAAGGCTTTTTTTATTATAAATCCTGCTCTTTTTCCTTTCAGAACTTATGCATTAAGTATTTATGAACGATTTCTTTCAGTTCTGTGAAATTATCAAATTACTTTTGAATCTTTTGGTAAAACATTCACTTGTATTTAATGTTGTTGTATTTTGCGATTATCAGTTTAATACATGTTAACTTCTTCTTTATCACAATATGCATATTATAGTTGTTGTATGGTTCATAGTTGAAAGTGCGAGCATATTATTCTTTGTCGATTAGCTAAAGAGAAGAGTCAGTTTAATATAAACATTTAAGTTATATCACTTATTATTATCATATTGTTGGTGCTCTTGATTTTTGGAGAAATAGTTATTGTTGCTATGTCAATGTTAACAGCGTAATGATATTCTTTTGCAACAATTAATTAAGTGAGAGTTGCTGTTTTGTTTTCCTAAGTAATTGCATTATTATTATTACCATTGCCTTACTGTTCAGAATGAATTGTGTAGTTTAATCTCGATAGCTAATGTTTCTCATAACTCATTTCTAATATTCTAATCATCTTTCTTTTATGAATAACTAATAAACACTTAATTACAATCGCTACGAGTTTTTTGGCGATGTGAACATTATTTTTGTTTGAAACTAAAACATATTCTCTATTTTGCGTGCTAAATAGTCAATTGTTTGTTTTTCTAAACAATTGCAATATAACCACGTATCTTTTAGTGAAGTTTAATAAAATTGTTACCTTCAACTTGGCGCGTGTTATACAAATGTTAAATCTTTTTTGTGCAATCATTCTTAGGCAATAACAATGAAAATATTTTCTGTGGTTAATATCATCTATGTGATATAACGTAAGTAGTGTGTTGTGTACAGTTATCACCATATGTAAACTACATTAAAGTAATGAATGCATGCAGTTTGTATCATTTGTTAAATTACAACACTCATTTCTAAACAATTGCGTCATAATCACGTGGCTCATTTTATATAAGTGTAGTAAAATTGCAGTTTAAACCACTTTCCTATTAAAATAATAAATTATTGTAATTTCGTGTAATTTCGTTTAATTTAATAAAAAGGATTTTTTAAATCAATTTTTCACATGAAATTTTAATAGCTTGTGATGTTTTTATTAAAGGAATTCCGTATGACGTGAATTTTGTTATGAATAATGTTTGATTGAAGTTATGCACAAAGCTACACAATGGGCTATCTGTACTCTGCCCACCACGGGTATCAAAACCCGGTTTCTAGCGTTGTAAATCCGCAGACATACCGCTGTGCCACTGGTGGGCTATGAATAATGTCTAAAGGAATTCAGTATTACGTGGCTGTGTTATGATTAATTTCTAAAGAAATTTAATGTTAGTGTGTTGTGTTATGAATAATTTCTAGCGGAATTTGGTATTACATTGGTTTGTTATGAATCATTTCTAAGGCTGTGCCACTGGGAAGCGGAAGTATATTGTATTATCAACATCATTTGTGTGTTGTAAGTATTTACTGGTTGTAACAAGGTAGTATGAATTACATGGTCAGAAAGTATATTGTATAACTGTATCATCCTTATATTCTTGCTTGCGTTATTTTTGGAACTGCCATCCCTACATCATTTTACATTGAGAAAATATTTTTTTATTACTTGTTTTCTGACGCTTTTCTCCCTGATTGAAAGTTAGTGTATCTTAAAAATGTGTGTAATGAAATTTAATATTATATACATTGATTTATTTTACTCCTTCACTTCATACATAACACAGGGATTGGCTGCCTAAAGACACCAATTGTATAGTGTACAAAGCATTGAGTATTTTATATCTTAAATATTACCTGACACATATACTATACTGTATAATACTGTGTTGTTGTGATGTTTGCATCTTGCATTATCCCTTGATAAGGATGATAAGAGGCTCATCCTCAACAATACCTGACCTGTATACTATACTATATAAGAATATGATGATGTGATGTTTGCTACTTGTGTTATCCTTTGATAAAGCTGGTAGAGGGTCATCCTTAATATAAACTGATCCATATGCTATACTATATAAGACTTTCTTGTTGTGATGTTTGCTACTTGCATTATCCCTTGATAAAGATGATAGAAGTTCATCCACAACATTATCTGACACATATGTTATACTATACTACATTATCATAAGACTATGTTGGTTACATTTGGGTCATGTTTGCTACTTTTACTGTCCCTTGATAAAGCTGATGAGCAGAAACATTGGGAAAAGGTAAAAACATTTTGGGAGAGTAGTCGTACTTTATAACAGTTTTCAATTTTTGACATTCTCCAGTCAACATTATTTATATTTTAGAATAATTTTATGCTTAGTTTACTATG
>NW_013665914.1:59745-62420 GCF_000517525.1 Limulus polyphemus
TATTATCCCTTGATGAAGCTGATAGAGACTCATCCTCAACATTACCTGACCTGTATGATTTACTACATACGACTGTGTTGATGTGTGTTGTTTGCTACTTGTATTATCCCTTGATGAAGCTGATAGAGACTCATCCTCAACATTACCTGACCTGTATGATTTACTACATACGACTGTGTTGATGTGTGTTGTTTGCTACTTGTATTATCCCTTGATGAAGCTGATAGAGACTCATCCTCAACATTACCTGACCTGTATGATTTACTACATACGACTGTGTTGATGTGTGTTGTTTGCTACTTGTATTATCCCTTGATGCATAAGACTATGTTGGTTACATTTGGGTCATGTTTGCTACTTTTACTGTCCCTTGATAAAGCTGATGAGCAGAAACATTGGGAAAAGGTAAAAACATTTTGGGAGAGTAGTCGTACTTTATAACAGTTTTCAATTTTTGACATTCTCCAGTCAACATTATTTATATTTTAGAATAATTTTATGCTTAGTTTACTATGTCAATTTATTTCTTGCTCATGTTTCAAAGTAGCCTGGTGTTTTTTCTCTTAAATAGCGGATACATTTGGTATTATTCTTAACTAAAAGAGACCGAACGTTTGTTACTAAACTTATATTAAATATACTTAAGATTTGATACGATCATACGTATCTTGTTAGTAATGAATAAGTGGTACCATACTCAGGTTAACAAAATTAAAGTTTAGAAATCATGCCCATAATTTTATATTTACAAAAAATTAAATCAATAATCCTCTACATTGACACTGTCACGTCGTGAGGGCCAAAGTTTGAACTTTTAAAAAGTTTACGAGTAAGTTTTGTGTTATTTTACATAGGTGAAAATAAGAAATGCTCGATTTTATTTCAACCTAAATTCTAAAGGGCTGGAGGGCTTCAGTTTATTCCAAATTATTTCAGACTTGGGTGACAAACTTTACGCTGCTCACTTAACATGTCTGATATGAAGTGTTGG
Organism: Limulus polyphemus; assembly: GCF_000517525.1. Lineage (NCBI taxonomy): Eukaryota > Metazoa > Arthropoda > Merostomata > Xiphosura > Limulidae > Limulus > Limulus polyphemus. The sequence continues at coordinate 60,737 of NW_013665914.1, forward strand.
CTGCAAATTGTCGTCCATTTAGTTGGAGCCCAGTTCTCTTGTTTAACTACATTTGTCTAAGCTCTTCATCTTTCAGGATCGATGAGAAACATGAAAAATCGAATCTTTGAACGTTGATTTGTGTACCTATAATTATAAAAAACCACGCAGAAACAATTATCAATGAAGTAATGGCAACCGGATTCCGTGTTTACCGGCCGTCCGTGTGAGTTCTATCCAAATAAGAGAAAAAGATGTCACTGCTAAAGTCATCTTACTAGACGCTAGAGTTGAGAGAAGTCTCCAGAGGGCAAAGTCAATAATAATTCTGATGTACCTACCAAAAATTCAGACGAATGTGCAGTATCCCAGAATCCAACGCTGTAAGCGTCACCTATTATTCCAAATAGCATTTATAGAGGATATATGCCTCTGACTCATTCATTATAAATTGTAGAAGTATCTGACTCATCTCTTGAGATGGGCTCGTCCATCTCCAGAGGTCAGAAACAGGGCCAAAAGGATATAAGATTCTAGCCGTTAACTATGGAAGCTTTATCTGAGTAAAAGGATTAGTAGATGTTTATGACCTTTCGACATCCCGTTAAAAAGAACGTCATACTGCATGCATAACCCCATCACAAAATTCTAGATATATTCTATAATAGTTGTGGAAAGGTGAAATTCATGACTATTTCGAGCATTACAATTCCACTATATAATTAGCCCTCTGAATTGGATTAATCAGGTAATACTTTTTTTGTGTAAATGTTATAGAGAAACATATGGCAGAAGTACTTAGAATCAGTTTTTACATTATTTCTGTTACAAATAAAGACAAATTTCTACATTTATCCGGTAATTTCTGTAAAAATAGGGAAGTGATATTGAAATTTATAGAACTAATATTGTTTAAAAAAATCTTACCCTTGTGATCTGGTGTTATTAGCGTTGCTGAAATAAAAGTTACAATAAGTTTTCATGAAAAGATATAGAAGAGAACGAAATTAATATGGTATTACCTTTTTAAAACAAAGGCTTATTTCACTGTTGAAAATTTAGCTTGGTTTTAGTTTTTGGATGCAAAGAGATTATTCTAATAACGATGATATTATAATAGTCTTTTACAATGTTAATAATATTGACTGGAGAATAACAAAATTTTAAGATAGTTATAAAGTAAGACTAATCCTCCCAAAATGTTTTTTACCTGTTCCCAAAGTTTCTCTTCACCAGCTTTATCAAGGGATAGTAAAAGTAGCAAACATGACACCAACTGTGACCAACATAGTCATATAATAATGTAGTATAGTGTAACATATATGTCAGATAATGTTGAAGATGAAACTGTAGCAGCTTTATCAAGGAAAAGTGCAAGTAGCAAACATCACACCAACACAGTTTTATGTGGTATAGTATACAAGTTAAGTAATGTTCAGAATAGGCGTTTATCAGCTTCATCAAGGGATAGTACAAGTAGCAAACAACACAACAACACAGCCTTATATAGTATATGGGTTAGGTAATGTTAAGGATGAGTCTCTATCATCTTTATCATCGGATAGTACAAGTAGCAAACAACACACACCAACACAGTCGTATATAGTAAATCATACAGGTCAGGTAATGTTGAGGATGAGTCTCTATCAGCTTAATAATGTAGTATAGTATAACATATGTGTCAGATAATGTTGTGGATGAACTT
>NW_013665914.1:63300-76583 GCF_000517525.1 Limulus polyphemus
TAGTAAATCATACAGGTCAGGTAATGTTGAGGATGAGTCTCTATCAGCTTCATCAAGGGATAATACAAGTAGCAAACAACACACATCAACACAGTCGTATGTAGTAAATCATACAGGTCAGGTAATGTTCAGGATAGATTTAAAACACCATAACTTCTCTAGTTATCTTTCTAAAGATTATTTTTTTCCAAATATTCAAATTATTTAGGTCTAGGGATACGGATAACGGTATTAAAGGAAATGTTGAGAAGTTCTTAAACACAAAATCCTAGGGGTGTTCTAGAACACAACAGTCTTACTTCGCCCCGAATGCGAGGAATTTTGTATTAACGTGAAAAAAAAATTCGCGTGTGCTTATGAGCTGCGTCCGAGAGAGGCAGAAGAGGCAAAGCCTAATATTCTAACAAACGGCTGATGTCAAACGTGTGGTTCATCAGGGCGACGGGGGATCTAAAAATCCAATAGCTAGATTTTGATATGGGGTAAACGGGAGTGCCCCAAGAAAACCCACTTTCACTGATAAAGCGCCGAATAGTCTACCTAACCAGTGACGGATTAAACTTGGGAAATGTTAAAAATTACTAGATGTTGGAAGAGGAAAGAGTGGAAGGCGTAACTGTATGTTAACGTGGCATGGTATTCTTCTTGTTATAAATTGTTCTGAGGAAGGAGTTTTGGCTGGGGAATGATCTGTCTAAGGGTGGATCTTCGTCGTCACTGGTTGAGGGGCGATGGAAGAAAGAGAACTGTGGGTGAGGTTCTTCGATTTGTTCTTTCGGCGTTGGAGAAAATTCAGCGGAAGTGTCTATAAGTAGAGCTTCCGGTGAGATGGAAGGCGAGTGTTCGGCGGGGAGCTCCGAGGGGAAGGGCGAGAAGGGGCGGTGTTTCTGAAGATTTTTTTACTGGTTCTGTGTAACCTTCTGATGACGGCTGGGTCTGGGTTTTTTTCTTCTTCTTGAACTGTTTAGTCTGAGTGGTTTGATCGACTGATATAAATGTATCTGTCATGGTGGCGAAGTCTCGGTAATGTGGTGGGCTTATCTGTGTGGATTGATCCGTGGTTGTATTCTTTGGTCTGGGGTGAGTTGACTGGTTACTGGTTAGAGATGGTTAAGTTGGCGTAAGTTGACTGGTTATTGGTTAGAGATGGTGAGGTTGGCGGATGTACTGGTGCGTGTAGGAGGTGGACGTGGTTTACGGTGTGGCTTCTCTGTTTCGAAGTGAAAAAGATGGAAAAAGCGTCTACGGAAGAGCATGTAGTCTGTAGTTTTCCTGGAAATGGTAACGATCTTCATGTAGTGGGAAGGCTTTCCGCTTTTCTTTGAAATAATTCTTTTGAGTGCGTGGATTTTTGAATTGATGTCTTGTTCGAGATAGTAGAGTATTTCGTTTGTGGTAATAGTTATGTCTACATTTCGTAGGGAAACTGTGTGGAGGCGGGCTTGGTGTTTGGAGGGTTGACAAATAACTGGGGGGCTTTAGTTCCATGGATTGCATAGATATCTGAGGTTTTCGCAGGTCGTGGGTTTTCTACGTAGTTTCCTCTTGACTTCGGGAAGTCGGCGTACTTCTGGTTTGTATTTGCGAACAAAGTCCGCAATTTGCCGGGGAGAGTAGTCGTACGGAAGTCCGTCAATGATGACGGAATATATCGTAGAGTAAGGCGTCGAGAGTGATCTGCCCGCAGGAAGATAACCTGCTTGGTTTGACAGCACTGGATGTGACGTCTACATAGCAGGCCAGCAAAACGCATGAGTAGAATCACATATTTGTTTACAATCGTGGATTTCGCCTGTCGTCGACCTTTGAACTAACTAGGAGGCTGGCCAGCTTGTGAATAGACTCGTAATTGTAAATACAAATTGTATGTATTTATTCAGTTATGTTTTTTATCATTACTGTCCAGGTTCGATTTAGTCACTACACAGCATTTCCAGAATTGTTTTTTTTTGTGTGTGTTTAACTATAAACTTAAACCCACCATTTAGTTTTCAGGAAGTTTTTCGATTACCCTTTTAAACCCCTGTAAACCCTCTTCTGCTGACGTCAAATCATCCCATAACACATTCAAAATGTTAGGAAAATAAAATTGTCCTAACTGGAGCCTGTTGTCCTTTTGCTTTAAGAATATCTCATAAAAGATCAATCTTTCGATTTCCTGAATAATATTGTAAACTTCAATAAAGTCACTTCTTACCCTTCGTTTTTCAAAAGACAGAAAGTTAAGAGATCTTAACTTATCTCCCTGTTACGTATTAGAATTTCGAATAGTCCGATGCCGAGTTAAATGATTTAAATTTAGTGGTTAAATTGTATTTTGGATTTAGTATTTAAATAAATGCCGATATATAGTCAGTTTGTAATATTTTCCAACAAGATTGATACACATAGTTTTCCTTTTTAGCACAAATACGTTTTAATATATATACAACAGTACGTTTTACAATAACAATTATTACACATAGTTACTACAAACAATGATTTATAAACAAAAGTTTCACAAACGTACAAACAATATAAAGTTTTCTTTCTAGTCTGGAACCTCCTTGATATCTTATCGAAGGTTCACGACGAGCGAGTTAATTACGAGTTGATGTAGAGACGATCCGCTGGGAAGCTAATTAGCTTTGTCCTTGGCCACACACATACTAGGTTTTCCACGATGAATTTATATGTCTTTGTAAAATTACTAATGTCCAGTGAGAATCCACTGAAGTTAAATGATTTGTAACGTTCGAAATTTATAATTATTCCTGGTCAGATACCTTAAGTTTTCCGATTGATAAGCGTTATAACAATCACAGTTATAGCTTTCGAAGTTTTATAGCACACCGATATATAGCGAACTAATAATAGATACTCTCTGGCGCATCACGTTGGCTATATTTATGAGCGTGGGAACGTTTTCTAGAAACTTCAGTCTTACATAACAATACTGGTTCAAGCGTTTACCTATATAGATATATTGTTGATTCTTACTATCGAGAATCTTCTACAATTTTGGAGAATAGGCGGGAGTTTCGCAATACCTATCTAACAGTATAAGCCACGTATGCTTCCAAATACAAACCTAATCCAAACAACGTTTGTATCAAAACAAATACATAACAACAAATTCGTTACACTTCATAAGATGACCCTTTCTATTTTTGTAAATATCCTAGTGACCCTTTCTTATAATTCAATAACGTTTCCTAGATAAGGAGGCCAAAACTGTACACAGTATTCCAAGTGAGGCCTAACTGATGGTTTGACATGTAATCAATGTCTGTAAATAAACTTAAAACTTTATTAGCTTCCCTATCAACAACAGAGCATTGTCTTAATAGCTTGAGTGATTTATCTAGCACTATACAAATATCCTTTCTCTCAGTTAAACCAAAGACAGGGTTCCCATTTATGTTAAACGTGTGACCCAAATTATGATAACTCAAATGCATTACCTTGTACTTATGTGAATAAGGTAATTTGTCAAACACTTCTCAACATAACTAATTGACCCAATCATACTGTGTTCCTCAACATCTTCACTACAACTCAAGAGTTTAAAATCATCAGCAAGTTTTACTAATTATTCCTCCATCGATATCAATAATGTAAACAGAAAATCGCTGAGGCCGAAGCAATGCTCTTTGGGGAATCCAATGGTAACAGCGGTGTATCTTGACTTGTCTTATTACTAACAACTCATTGCTTTCTCTCGTCCAACTACCCCCGTCGTTTTGATTAGCTGAACAAGTTTTCTAAGGCACCTTATCAAAAGCTTTCTGAAAATTTAAATACATGAAGTTCACAGCCTTTCCACCACCTAAATAACATGTAGCATCCTAAAGTTAACAAATTAATAAGGGACAATTTCCCTTTAGTGTTCATATTCTTTAATTATATCACATGTCACTATATATTTTGCAAATCTTATTTTATCACAGAAAGAAAACTAACTGCATGGTCTATAATTTCGAGGACAACTGTTATCACTCTTTAAAAATAGGCGCCCCCCAGTGGCACAGCGGTACGTCTGCGGACTTACAACGCTAGAATCCGGGTTTCGATACCCTTAGTGGGCAGAGCACAGATATCCCATTGTGTAGCTTTGTGCTTAATTACAAACAAACAAACTTTAAAAATGGGAGAAACGTTATCGATATTCTAATCCTCAGGCATCTGCTAACTATCAAATTACCTTTAGTGGACATATATGAAATTTATTCTTATGTCTTCTTGCTGTGGATGTCAATTCATTTTTCTAAAGAATTAAACACTGATAAAAATAATAAAACATAAATAATTTTCATCCAACTCTGTTACGGCATTGCAAAACTGAGGACTGGCTCGTGTAAATGAACAAAGATACCAAAACAAAACTGTATTAGTTCAAAACCAAAATTCGTCGTAAGAACACACACACACCGGCCTCTACATCCCCTGGAATTCCGCTCATGACACCACACAAAAAATCAATACACTGAAAAACCTCATAAACACAGCCACAAGACACTGTTCAACGGACTACATAGATGAAGAAATCAACCACATAAAGCATTCCTTCATTCACACCAATAAATTTCCACCAGCTATTGTTGAAAAACTCTCCAATATTCACCACAACAAAACTCAACTTACGAACAAAATTGACACCAACAAACCCAACAATAGAACATTACACTGCAGTTTACCTTTTGTCTCTGAAACCTGCTCAAGAATTATCTACGCTTGGGCAAACTAGCCATTAAACACAAAATTCCTGTCAACGTCAAATTCTCTCAAAAACCCGGCCCTAAATTAAAATTGTTACTAAACAAAAATTATTTAGAATCACACAATACCAACGTCATCTACAAAATAACATGCAATAACTGCCCAGAATTCTACATCGGAGAAACAGGAAGAAAATTCGAAACTAGTTTCACAAAACACAATAAAAAACGGTCCCATATTTTTCACCGTGGCAACTCAAAAAAACCATAGTGTATCTATTAAAAACACAATAATTTCAAACAAAGAACCGAACATAAACAAACGAAAAATCAAGGAATTCATCTTAATTGAACAAACCAACACCCTGAGGTGCCAAGATATCTCTTCTAAGTCTTGCAACAGTATCCGGTCATGTGACCTCTTTGTTCAGTACTGTATATATATATATATCTGTGTCAGTGTGTAAACTTCTTGTACCTGATGATGACAAAACCTTGTTGAAACGTTGTACATTTGCTGTTATGTTAAACTTATATTAAAGTTTTTCTTCATTACCCTTTCAAGCCGTCTCCAAGCATTATTAGTCTCAAAGTGAGTTCCTTGTCATCGAATTTGAAAACTGTATTATATTACAGTACTGAGAACATTTATTTATGTACACAATTTTATTTCATTCAATTTACTTTTAACGTCTAAACAAAATATTAACTTACATTAAGACTACGACAAAAGTATTTTGCTTCTTTTAACTGTAATCAATGTGTGTTATGTATAAGAAGGTTGTGTAATTTCGTTAGTAAATAACGTTTATTTTATGCAAGTGCACAGTTTTCTAAATATAAAACTTTGTTGTGAAAAAGTAATATCATATTTCAAGCCAACAACGATATCAACACACAATTAAAAACTGTATTTAAAATAATGTAACACACAATGATTGAAATCAGATTAGCAACTTAAAGTTTCAGGAATAAAATAAAAAAAAAGTGTTCCTCACGTACATAAAAAATAATATTCTAAAACATATAAATTTTTTGTATTAGGTGAGTTTTAAAAGCAATATAGAAAAGTATCAGAATTATAGTTTTGAATGTTTCTATATTAAATTATGTATTGTACTTAATATGTATACATCAAGTGTTCAGTTGTCATCAACATTAAGTATTCCTATCTACACTATCTACACTAAATATGATTTTGATAACTATCATTATATACAAGGTTGGATATAAAACAAAGTCACCTGGTCATAGAAGTGTCTATTCTTCTTTAGATCTAGATCTTCACCTGACTGATTGAGTTATTATTCTAGTGAACTCTTAAACTTTCAGATAACAGACTGTAGGAGCCTAATTAACAGGTGACCCAAATTACACAACTTTGCAAAAGGAACATAGCGTTATTACAGCATGGCGGTTAATTAACTCATAAGTATAATTAGGTAAATTTAATAGTGATTGAAAAAAACTATTGTGTCAAATTATGCCCTCGCGGAATGAATCCTAATTTCTACTCATGCCATTCAGAAACTTGCAGCTGTCATACTAAAAGAATTGATACAGTTTTAACAATCAATGCCGGAATCATTCGTTATTTAGCAGTTTCAACTGGATAATTATATTCTTTATACATCCTTATATTGCATACTGTGTTACCATAGCGTTACATAGAACAGTTTCACAAGAAAATTAAAAACCTGCACGTTTTAGTCAAGTTACTATCTGGGAGCAAAGCTATTTCATTTAATAAATAGTGTTCCAAAATAAGTAATTTAATGAAATATTATTTTAATGTTTTTTTTTGTTTTTTGCTTCTGTTACTCTTAGACTGTATTCCAATTTTGATAATTGTTTTATTTTTCAAAATACCTTACGTTTTTCGAAAGTTCGGATAATAGAACAATATATATAATATAATGTGCATTCGAATAATAATAATAATAAAGTTTATGTTATATCTTTTATAACCACGTTACGACTACATACCTGAAAATGCGATTAAGATACATCTTTATACTACAGAGTAAGAGCATTTTGTATTTTCAACCTGTACGCTGTCCTAAGCGACATACTGGCTAAATGGCCAGGTCAAAGACCCCTGTGGTTCAGGCATAGTCATTCATATCTTAGAACTGTTGATTATGACTCTCATCTAATTAGTGGCGCACATGAATGGATTAACGATATTTCCCTGTGTACTGTATAGCGAAGTTACAGCAAAGAAATACAAAGCTAAATGACCACCGAGGTTCAGACACAGTCATCACTACTTTAGAATTGCTGACAGGAAGGAGGGCAACTAGTCAACAGCAACCGGCATCTACGCAATTAATTTTAAACCAAATTGACTGTCCCTACAGCTGAATTTTCGGAGCATGTTAAACAACATCTAGTAACTCAAACCATGAACTTTCCATTTAGACAACATGGCTTTTCCAAAATATATGCACCAACCTCACGCTCACATTTCAATGAAAGATTTCCTTAGATGAAACATGAGTCTGGCTGTAGGCTACCCAATTCATAAAAATATGCTTTATTTTGAATTTAAAAAAAAAGACATTTGAAATACACTCTAGAAGGAATCTTCTAGGCCACGACAAGGTTTCCTATACCTGTTGCTTTGGGACATAGAAACACCAACAATTATAGAAATTCAACATCTAAAAGTAAGAATTCACAATTCAAAATAAAATATTGCTGAGGAATTACCAGTTCGTTGTATGAGAAGATAAAGATAAGAGGAAAGACAAGAAATGGTGAAGTGAATAACCTCTAGAGACAACAGAAGGTTCTCGAATATTCTCATGTAAATTATAAGCATACGTGTATGTGCACGTGCGTGCGTGCGTGTGTGTATGTAATAAACTAACCAAAAATAAGAAATAGAGTATTTATGCACAAAGTAACTTGGCTAAATACAGCAAATATCTGGTTATAATCTTAAGTTTAATAGCTGAGATGAACAGCATGCCTAACACAAGCGGATAAATTATTATAAGCCTGATTGACTGTTTGAGGGTTATATCTGTTGGCATAAACTGGACTTTTAAAAATATATGATATCTGAAAATCATTAATGCCATGGGCCCTGTGAATGTATGACTAATTGATCGGGCTAGTATTATGAAATCTCTAAAATGGATAAAATCTAGAGAAATTCATCGTTGAACCTTAAAGAATGATTAATCAAGTAGAAATGAGGATAGAAATCTTGGATGTCATAGTGTTACCTGATTTCATTTGGAGTGTATTGAATAGTATTCATAATGATAGCTTTGTAAAAATGTCATTAGATTCGTGATGTGCCATAAATTTTAAGTAGGAATCAATCTACTATAGTTGAATTACAATCAGGTAACTATGCAGTCTAAGATGATTGCATCAGAAAATAATATAAACGCTGTTGTTTAATCAATATGCTTAGCCATGGCTTGATGACTTAATCGGAAATAGCTTTAATAAGAGTTATCCAAAGTCAGCTCAGTTGAAGAATATGGATGGAGCAAGATTTAAATTACTTGTAAGATTTATTTGATCTTTCATATGCCTAAACATTGTAATGTAAATTATTAATGAAACCTGGGGTATGTCTTTAAAGTGTATATTTGAACCGAAATAAAAAATCTTGCAATCATTACAATATTCCAACAAATGCTTTTATTTTATAAATGTTGATTTGAAACTCTGTCTTTCTTTTCATTTAACTACCTCCAATTGCAATTGATTACATTCTCTGTTATTGTCAAATACATACTATCGGCAGAGCTGTCCTTTCTATTTCTTAAGCAGAACTTGCAGGAGAAAGAATATCTAATTTTTGGAAAAGCTAAGTGACATTAAGAGAAAGAATTAACAACAGGTCCCTCATAAGAAGGAAGTAAAAGAAGAAAAAAACTGAAAAAAAAGACCACCGATTGAATATGGATGGGAATGAACCTAGCAAACAGTACAGTAGTTATATTTTCACCCTCCACAAAAACAAAATAAGATTTTGAAACATCATTGTGATCCTTGTAATCTAATGATGAACAGGCAATTTCCAAAAGACAACTTAAACTATGACAACTCACAGAAAAAAGTTGAGAAAATATTGTATCTTTTTACCAAAGCAATAGTAAGTTATATAAAGAATACGTTTTTTTCCGGCTACAACAACGTTGGAGAATAGGAGTTTGAAAGCAAAGTCAATAGGCAAGAAGATCCCTTCAAATTTGTTTCTACAAGTGATTGGGTGTTTACCTCAACAAAGCGTATTTATGTACTTTAATTTTTATTCATAATAACTGAAAGATGCTAAACAACAGAATACTTTCATTCCAGATAGCCATAATGAAAGAATTAACACAAAAAAATAAAATATATTTATTTCAAAAGGCCAAGAAATTTGAGTGCTTTCCAATATTTGACAATTCTTCTTCGGTAGTAAAAAGGGTCATTCTAAGTATTTAAACACATCTTGCTCAATAAGTATTTGTATCTACCTCGATCTTAATACTAGAATGATATTCAGATTTGTTAGGTCTGGAAAGTGATTTGTGATAAGCTGTTTTTATTCACATATTCATATATTATTTCAATAATATACATATATTATTTTATATTTAAAACTCATGTTGAAATAATTCAGAGGAATTGGACAAAAACTGCAATCAAGCACGATTTTCACGTATGTTTACTTGTTTCCGAAAGCTTCAGTGTTTTGCCAATTTAATTATTTCACACCATAGCATTAAACAACTCTTACTACTCACAAATAACATTTCAAATATATTTTTCACTATCACTAATGAATTTTTATTTTAAGTTAATGCCCCCTGGACAGAGATTTGTTGCAGCTAGAAGATAGGTCTAAAATGTTATTTTTAAATATTTCTGTTTCAAAAATTAGTATCCTTTGTTTTCACTCTCTAGCCTAACTGACGAGTTGTGGTATTGCACGAAAATAGTGAGTGAATTGTGAGAGACAAAATATGGATATGAAATGCTGTTTTTGTAGCCTCTGATTTTGAATTCAAATTGGACAAATTAAAAGGGATGTCAAAAAAGCAACTCCAATTTACGTGATTCTTATCAAAAATTGTAGATCTATAATAATATTAAGCCTATCTTCACAAGAATTTGGCTTCTAATTTCAGGTCTAATCATCATATAACGGAATTTAATCCTTAACTGTCTGAAGTTAGAATATGTCAGTTTGGGTTTTAAAAAATCCAAAGCCTAAATTTTCTGTTTTCAGACTATGCTTAGTCTGGATTAAAAGGGCCTAAAAGATATCCAATAAACAATAATATTGAGCAAATCACAGCCTATAGGTATAACATTCTGTTATAACCAATACAGTAAACAATACTCATGAAATTTAACTGGAGTAAGTTTCACGCGTTTATGAACCTGTCACTTAGCTTTAATATTTCCACAAATAAGTATAATGGTCTTATCAACATAACTGGATCGGGCGTGGCCCAGTATTTGGCGTGCCTGACTGTACATTCAAGGGTTTAGGACAAAGAAAATAAAAATATATTGCGCTTTGTACTTTGGGGCTGTAGGTGCATTTTAATAATAATTGTCAAAGCTCATTATCCAATTATAGTAGTCCAAGAGTTGTCGGTGAGTGCTCTAGTCTATTAGTTCAGAATTAGGGACGGCTAGTGCAGATGGCCTTGTGTAGTTTTTTTGCAGGAATATTTTTAATAAACAAACAAATAAACCTTTTAAAGTCTAGATTATTATAAACAGGAATATCATCCACTGTCCCGAAAATTTCATTTCTTTTCTTTAGGTCGAAATCAGAAAGCTTTGTATCTCGATGTGTATTTCAGCTGCTAATGTGTTAAATTGCTACATATTTATATTTCAACTGATTTCTTTTAGTATTCGTGAATTACCCATAAACACTGTTGGTCTGGTGGTCTGTTTGTTGTTGTATAAGTTAATCTTGAGGAAGTTAAGAATGGTGCATCAAAATTGTTATCAATCTTACGTTTTGTACGCAATGTTTTTTACCCTACAATGGGTCATACTTGTAGTTTCTGTGTCATACAATGCTTAACTACTTAGACTAATTCTAAGAGTGTACATTAAAAGTCTGAAACAACTTGAGCAAAATTGAACATGTTTCATTGGAATTATGTGTACGTGTATATAGCACATATACAGTGATGGAAAAAATATTGTATCACACAATTTTTTCGCACATTCTTTTGGTTTCTGGAAATTTTTACGAGATTGTGCATTGTGGAAATGTCAGAACTAGTATAAAATGGTTATGAACATTGTGTGGTGTAAGCTGACTCATATTCCAGTATTCCAAATACATACATGAATTTTTATTAACAAACCAACTGTGTAAAAAGTATTACAGCAGATGATTAACAAATACTTGGCAAATACGAAATGTTCTCTGAGTAATAAAACCTGGATTCAAGGATAACGCCACTACTGTAATTGACAAAAAGTGGTCACAAAGTCTGTTTCTTGTTATGATATTTGTTTGAACCCCCACTGGCCTTGATAACTTTTTGACATTGCATAGAGTGCAAGAAGGACTGAATGTAGCCAGGGGGAGTTGATGATGTTACACGCTGATTAGGGTTTCCTGCAGATCCAAGGTGCTTCTCGATTTCTTTTCTTGTACTTTTGTAAGCATTACTTTCCAGCAGTTTTCGATAGGGTTGAGATCTGGGCTGTTGCTTGGCCAGCATTTTGTCTTGATCCTCTCCCTTTAAAAATATTATTTCACTTGAAGCAATTAAATAATACCATAGATGTCTTTTCAACACACGTGGAATGAAATTTTCTCTTCACTTTACATCTATTGTATAGAGTGTATGAATATTACCAACCTTCTTAGCCTTGTGGCATGTAACAGAGTCATCCTGGAATGTGCAGCTTCATCGAAATGATCCCGAATTGTTGGCTTTAACCTGGACTTGAGAGACTCAATATATTTGTCAGCATTGGCAGTGCCTTACCCAAAATGCAGGCGTCCCACACCCTGGCCAGAAATGCTTCGCAGTTGTATTCAAACATGCTGGAGGAAACTCTTCTCTACATCAACATCATACAGAGTGCTTCCCATCAGATCTATGCAGAGTTAACTTTGATTTGTCTGATAAGATCGCATTGCTCCACATTGCGTCAGTCTAGTCAGCAATTTGTTGAGCCTCATTTTATTGGTGAGGATGGGTTTCTTTCCTGGCCATCTTGTTCAGAGAACGGTTGAACATAGGCGAGACAAGATGGTGCATGTGGTGACAGTTTTAAATAAGAAATGGGTAAATGGCCACACAACCCATAGGAGTGGAGGTCCTGCAAAATGCCATACCTCCATGTAGTATCATAAGCCTTCTCGATATCATATAACACAGAAACAAGGTGTTCTCTCTTCAGGACGGCTTCCCTGGTTGACGTTTCAAGTCGATTCAGATGGTCCATGGTGGAGCACTGTCGATGGAACCCACACTGGGTGGGCGAGAGGAGTATGTTCAATTCGAAAACTAAACAAGACGAGCATTGACCAGCGTCTCTAAGACCTTACAAAGACAACTAGTCAAAGTGATGGGACGATAATTAGAAGGAATCTTGGGATCCTTCCCAGGTTTAGAGAAAGGAAGGACAATAGCCTGGCGCCAAGCATCAGGAAAACATATTCCTGCCAGATCTGGTTAAAAATAACCAAAAGAATAGCAAAAGAGGCAGGAAAGAGATGGCACAGCATCTCATAATGAACATCATCAGGTCCAACTGATGTACTACCAGACCAATGAATAGCAAATTTGAGTTCCACCAGTGTAAAGAGGCGATTATAGTCATAGAGACGATTGGCCCGAAGGGAAAGAGGTGATCGCTCTGCCTGAGACTTGATGATCAAGAAGGCAGGGGAAGAAACAAAAGTGCTAGAAGCGCGAGAAAAGCTGTGGCCGAGAGCATTAGCAATGTTCTGGACATCAGCAACTTCCTGGCCATTGGAGAGCAAGATGGAAAGGGGATGGGAAGCATGCCTCCCAGTGACTTTCCAAATCTTGTTCCATACAGTTTTGGAACTTGTGGTAGAAAAGATGCCAGTAGTGAACTTAATCCAATATTCCTTTTGGCTTTGACATCGAACCTGCTGAGCATGAGCACGGGTCCACTGATATACAATGTGGTTAGAAAGATAGGGATACCGTTGGAAGGTATCCCAGGCCCGTTTTTGAGCCTTCCATGCCTCCTGGCAGGCAGGACTTCACCATGGACGAGGATACTGTGGAAAAGTATCGAAGTCTTAGGAATAAAATGAGCAGCTGCCTGGACGCTACAGTCAGTCACTGCAACCACACAGTTGTCTATTGATGGCAGACAGACAAAGGCAGGATCAAGTTCAGAGAGGGAGGTGAAAGATGGCCAGTCAGCCTGGTACAACTTCCACCATGGCACTCGGGTTGGGTGGCATCGACCATGGCTAACCTCTCTCATAATGATAGGAAAATTATCACTGCTCCATGGGTCACTGTCGACCATCCAAGAAAAGCGAGTGAAAAGTGAAGGAGGGCAAATTGAGAGATCAATGGCAGTAAAAGACTGACTAGGTGCATGAAAATA
>NW_013665914.1:76681-85632 GCF_000517525.1 Limulus polyphemus
CATGAAAATAAGTATATGTTCCAGTGTTGAAGAGAGAAAGGTTGTGATCCGAGAGCATATACTCTACAGAACGACCCCTCTCATCAGTATCAACACCACTCCAGAGGGGGTTGTGTCCATTAAAGTCTCCCAGAAGTAAAAAGGGAGATGGCAACTGGTCAACAAGAGCATCAAGATCTGATTGATCATAAGTCTCCCCAGGAGACAGACAGAGAGAACAAACAGTGATGGTACAACTCAAAGAAACATGAATGGCTACGGCCTCCAAGGCTGTATCAATGGACACAGATAAGAAGGGCACATGCTGGTCACCCAGCAGTGCCACCCCTCCATGCACTCGTCCATCACACAACCTGTCATTCCGGTACAAAGAAAACTGCCAAAACGTGACTGTATTGGCAGGTTTCAGAAATGTTTCTTATAAGGAGAGACACACGGAATGATAGGAATTGATCAAGGCCTTAATGTCATCTAGATTAGAACGAAAACCTCGACAGTTCTACTGTATCAAAGTGACCATTTTTATGTAGGTGGGGAAGAACAGGGTGGAGATCCTTTTGGTTTACGGCCACGCTGTTTTTTCTTATTAGAAGAAGGTGATCGACCTCCATGGATCTTGCCCTTGATTGAATGGGCAGATCTCTGTCATCAGAATCCAATGACTGAGGACGTGATAGAATAATCGTCCTGCATTTAGGGGCCAAAGAAGGACTTAAGCAGATACCAGTTTTAATTATTAGAAAAACTTTTAAATTATTTATTGATTATTTGATTTTACGCAAAACGTCATTACAATGCGAATTGTGTTCTATCTATAAATTTAAATGTATTTGAAAATGCAATAATTGAAACAATCATCACTTTGCTTTTGTGAAATTTGTATGTTTCACAATGCTTTGAATAAACAGGTTCTTATTGTTCAGAAAGTCCATTAAAGTGAAATAGATTTTAACTAATTAACAGATTAATTATTACCTGAAACATATTTCGCTCTACCGTCTTAATTATTCGGAAATACAAATTTGAGACTATTAACGAATCATATCAAGTCAATAAATGGTTGTGTGAGCATTTCACATTACTTTCTTCCAGTGACTAAAAATGCTGTTGCCAAGTCTTACATTAACATGTATTTCAAATATACAAGATAAGCTACATCAAAACTTCAATAAAGTAAAGGTTGTGATCTAACTTAACATATCATACAGATTGAAAGAAAAATAATCACTTATACATTGAGTTACTACTTACAACAACTTCTTTAAGGTTAAAATTTTCAACGAGGCAAGTGGAACGAAATTAATGCAAGTGACCAATTACATATTATTATTATTATTTAATGTTAGCAGGCCATTAACCCACATCAGATAACAACATTGATTACTGGGAATAACGAAATAATTTTATATCCGTGTGTACGTGTTTTATAGCAAAGCCACGTCGGGCTATCTGCTTTGTCTACCCATGGGTATCGGACCCCTGATTATAGCATTGTAAATCCATAGACGTACCGCTGTCCCATGGGGGACAATTTTATATCTATAAATTAATAGGTTGTTCTTTTATTTTGTTTTTAACAGTAAGTTCGTTGTTAGTGTTTTATATAGTTGCACATAGAAGTGTTAGTGTGGGAGATAATATGCTGTTAAGTACAAAGCTACACAAGGAGCTAGCTGTGCTCTGCCCACCGCGGATGTCCAAACCCAATTTTTAAGAATAATAAGCCCTCAAACCTTGCAGCTAAGCCAGCGGTGGAGCAGATATCCGAGAATAACTCAAATACCCAACCCACAATAGTAATAATGAACATAAACCCTTACTAAATAACATAAAATTAAAATAATATTTTAAGAATCCAACTTTAGTTTCAGTTTCCTGACAGCTAAAGTTTCCTTGTTTCTTACATCTTATTCGTGTTTTGACCTACATATAAATTGAAAGTTTTTTCATCATCAGTCCCGTCACATTATTGATCTAAATGTTTGTAGATGTTTGAAGAATTATCAAACTTTCTCTTTAAATGTTTTTTTTATACATTACTATAAATGACGCTTTGCTGATCCCACATATCGATAAACAACGTAGGAGCGTTGAAGTTTATAAATTATCTTGAAAAAATTCTCTAATCTCAATACTGATTTAAAAGCTACACACACTCTGAAATTTGGGATTAGTTTGATTTCAAAGCATTTTTTATTTCATTTCTTGAAACATAATTGTCTTTACGCATAAATGGGAAGCTGACGTAGAGAGTCAATTTTGGAACATCTTAGCAAACTTTGCGAGGGTTATACATTGCATTTGATTGTGTGTGTGTGTTTTATAGCAAAGCCACATCTGGCTATCTGTTGTGTCTACTGAGGGAGATCGAGCCTCTGGTTTTAACGTTCTAAATCCGTAGACCCACCGCTGTCCCACTGAGCTACAGCGCTTGAGAACAGAATAAAAATAACTTTGATATTCTATGTAGCTCCAACAACGAACAACATGTAAGCATCAAGGAAACCTTTGCTCTCATAAGACTGAAACTAAAGTTGAATACTAATTCATCAGCAATTTAAATATTTCTCAAAATATTTTAAGAAACTTAAAAGTGTTTGTTAAATTAGTTTCTGCATAATTCACCATCTTACATTACATTCAAAACACTACGTGAGATAAAAGCTAAGTGACAGTGATGATGCCAGAATTGGTTAGCTAAAGAGAGCGGTTCAAATACAGCGAATAACGGTCAAATAGCTTTACTGTAACTGTTGTCGTTAATAGAAACAATACAATGAATTAGCTACTAAAATAAGCAGAATTGTATTCTATACACACACACACACACCAACACCTTTCCTCCTTCCCCGAAATCTATTATGTTTTTACTTTATTGTGCTTAACATATAACCAATTAACACCATCAGATACTGTGAAAGAGACTGTCATGTTTCGGAAAGAGCCAATTCTCATATGCTTGCTCAAGTCTATTGCAGCAATACAATGTTTGAAAATAACTAACACATTAATACGTAACATTTTATGGCTCACCAGTGTTTTTAGAACCACCTTGTACATCAATAAAAGTTTTACAAATAAAAATTTCTGCGTTAAAGCCATTAAGGAGTTTATATCAATAAAACACATTCAATATATGATATTTAAGTTGTCTAATACTCACTACAGTGAACCTATAAGTATGTGAAGCATTGATAATACTAATATATTCTTTTGAATTATTCAGCAGACAATGCCACATATCCTTTAAATACTTGTATATATATATAGGTTCACTGTGGTCACTAAAAAACAACTAAAAAATCTTACCCTTAATTAAAGATCATCATCATGTCTCCGCAGAGTGACATACTGTTCTTCTACAGTTTCTTCTTCTTCTTCCAAATACTTTTCAACCATCGCCATTCCTTCGTTTCTCGGCAAATTGACTTGAAACATGTAGTGGTTATAATTTGGTTCAATACGCCCAGACACGTTTTAAGTTGTTTTTTTTTTATTTAGGCCTTTTTAAGGATTTTATGGGGTCAAAGATCAATGAACTAAAAATGCATATTTTGGTTTCATGTGCGGTCATATTTAAAGCAATCAAGATGAAAAATGGCACAAATATAAATCTTCAAGCGCCCAACACATTGACACAGAAAAAAGTTGGATTTGCCCATTTTGAATTTTTTTTAGATGGTCAGAGCTCACAAAAAAACACACATAATTTTGGAGTTTTTTGGTCAAGTACTTGGCCGTATTTCGGCCAATTTACATAGTATTTAGTATAAAGATACTTTTTTACAGGTCCTATAAATATACATGAAAAAATTTAGGATATGCCAATCTTTGGTCATTTAAGGGGGGACAAAAGGTTAAATAAATTCATACTTTTAGGGGAGTTGGTCAATTAATTAGCCTTGTTTCGGTACAAAGAAAATTTTCTACATGTAACACCCACACTCGCAAACAAAAATGTTGGAGTTGCCCATTTCTCTGTGTTTTTCATGATTTTTCTGGTATCAGAATTGGCCATATTGGGATTACGTGGTGGAGACATGCTGAATTAGCCCGCGAATGTTGGCCTCTTTTAATTATATCATTCTTAATCTTGTTTATCGATCTGCCATGTTCAGGGCGAAAAAGTCATAATAAGTGGAAATACCCTAAACTTGCCTAACACATTGACAACAGACAAATCGAATGATAATCTGGGCTTCGTGTTTTTCTTTTGCTAATTCTGCTTCATCGGGATTTGAGTCCTTGTTTGGACCTGGGAGAGTCAGGTGCAATCTTGACCTCTTCCTACCACATCATAGGTGTAATTCCTCCCTCAGCATGGGTGTGATTTTAATTTCTCAGCATGGGTGTTTGGTGTGAACTACCAAACGTTGAACGCGACATAAAAGAGGGTATTGCGTTCACAAATGTTTATTACATGAATTCAATTCCCTTATCAAGACCATCTCCATTTATGTTCGAACGTTCATCACTTACACTTGCTATTTATAGTCCATATATTCCAATGTCGTTCATATTGTGGCTTATTCTATGTGTATTTACATAAATACCCTTTTAAATACACTATATTATAAACTAAAAGATGATAAATTAGGTAGGTCTACCAATAGGTGGCATATTACTAAAGTTATGATACGTATTTATGGGTGAGAGGTACTTAGACTCATTTCCATCATGTATGATATAATGATCTAGTGCGCGTAACATTTCATTTTTATGTAGATTTTTCTTGAAGTAAGTGAATGATCTGCTTAGAAGTCTGTCATATTCACTGTTGTGGTTTGATTTGTTTTGAATTTCGCGCAAAACTACACGAGGGCTATCTGTGCTAGCCGTCCCTAATATAGTAATGATAAACTAGAGGGGAAGGCATATAGTCAACAACACCCACCGTCAGACAAGATTTTAAAAATACACACATTGTTTTCCCTAATAAAAGTCTTTTAATTTTTCTCACAGTATAATTAGATATCGTATATATAATGGCAGAAACTTTAACTAAGAGCCAGTTTGTCACAAATTGTCGCCGTCCTTAACTCAATTTAATGCTGTAATAACATTAATTATTTCTGCTACCAGAATAACAACATGAAAATAACGGTGCATTCAAGACAAACAAACTTCTTGATAGTGATCTACATTGTTTCCTAAAACGTAATTACTTAAGGACATTTATCAAAGATTATCATTATTGACTTAGGTTTGGCTTTAGGTTTGAACTACTTTAAACCTGAAATATATTTCACTATGACTAGAGTTGTCGAAAATGTCCCTGTCCACTTGTTTTATGTTCAATACTTTCGTGTTAAAATGTTCTAAAGAATTACAAAGGTCACTCATAGGTAAAGAACATTTCGTACTTCAAATTATTATATCTTAAAATATAATTATCTAGGATAATTAAATTATACCAAAGATACATTAACAATAATAATTTTTATCCAGGAGAGTTTGGGTAAATGGTATATCAAAATCACTTCAAAGGTAAATACCTATATACCGAAATTATGTTTCTCGCAAACTAACCATATATACATAGAGAGAAAGAGTACTACTTTACCCACTTTGAACCATAGGAGTTTGGTGATTTAAATAAAACACATGTTAAAGTGCAGAACATTGCGACCATTTTTAGAAAAGACTATTCTTGCAATAGCTTCATTTAGAGTTGTTTAATATGCGGATTGAGAATGGTGGAAAGTATATCGAACATCTTTTGTATAGATTTTCCACTACCTTGTACCATGTCCAAACATTTCTGAATAAACCTAATGATGCAACTGGTGAAAGTTTATTCTTATGGAATGAATATTTTTAAAGTTTAGTATATTCTAATCCCTGATAGTAATGCATACGAGGAGACACACATTCGGTATGTAATGCTCTTTGAATATAACAAGGGAAACAACGCCTCTGTAGCCATAATGCCCACCAGTGGCACAGCGGTATGTCTGTGGACTTACAACGCTAGAATCCGGGTTTCGATACCCGTGGTGGGCAGAGCACAGATAGCCCATTGTGTAGCTTTGTGCTTAATTACAAACAAACAAACTGTAGCCATAAAGAATATCAAAGAAGTTTATGGAAATGTTTTGAACGTTCGTAAGTGTCAACGATGGGTCAGCAAATTTCGTTCAGGTGACTTTAGCTTTAAAAACTTTTCGCTGCAACACCATCTTAATGGAAAAATGCATGCAAATGTGGAAGGTGATAAAGATGACATTGACATGTTTTTTGCTTCAAAGCCAAGTGATTTCTTTAATCAGAGCATTAACAACCTGATTGTAAGATGGAAAACCATCATCGATAAGAATGTAGACTATTTCATTTACTAAATGTTTTGTTTTGTACATATAAGTTGTTCGGTTTTTTTTCTACCAAAAAAAGCGACATTAATTCTTGACGACCTAATATATATGAGCTTCCGAACTAGAACAGTTAGATTTAAGAATTTCATGACGTTTGTATTAGAAGTTTTGCGCAAAGCTACACAAAGCATATCCGTCCGCAATTTTAAACTGATAGACTATAAAGGGAAGACAGCTAGTTAAAAACATTCGCCACAAACTTTTGGGCTATTATAATCTGCCTGAACAGTGAAATGTGATATTTACTCTTACAGCGCATGTAATCTTGAGAAGAGTTCATTACACTGGGCCTCAGGTATTTTATAAACTCGGGAAAAGCAAACTAACTGTTAGTCATAAATACCATAGCTCACAACAACAACAAACATAATGTTTGTTTGTTTGTTATGAATTTCGCGCAAAGCTACACGAGGGCTATCTACGCTAGCCGTCCCTAATTTAGCAGTGTAAGACTAGAGGGAAGGCAGCTAGTCATCACCACCCACCGCCAACTCTTGGGCTACTCTTTTACCAACGAATAGTGGGATTGACCGTCACATTATAACGCCCCCACGGCTGAAAGGGCGAGCATCTTTGGTGTAACGGGGATTCGAACCCGCGACCCTTAGATTGCGAGTCGAGCGCCCTAACCACCTGGCCATGCCGGGCCGCACAAATTTAATGAGAGATCATACGAGGATTCTGAATGTCATATATCTGTCTTTAAATACATTAAGACGAATTTGGGATATAAATCTGAACATGAAAAACAAATAAGTTGGAAAATAGGCTTTAAAAGATTTTAAATTCCCCTTTTCAACTAAAAAATATGAACACCGATTTAGGAGTTTAGAAATTATAACACTGGACAATTGTGTTGCTGGTAAATAATTTCTGACATGTTACTAGTGAGTGAAAGCAAAGTCACATCTGGTGCTATATTTATTGCTTAAGCGCTTTGAAGGTTCTAGAAATGTTTGAAACTCATTTAGGGTCGGTTAATGAAAATGTTATCTGCATTCATTGCTTGTTCCGAACAGAAATATACTATCCAGCAACGTATAGAGAATATTAAATGGGCAGTGGACCATTAACAAAATAAAATGTAATTTTCATTGTAAGGCAAGCCTTTTTCTTTTGGGGGGGGGGGGTTGAAGTATCAGGGAAGACTATGAGTTGCCTCTGGTACAAAGAGTAAAATCACGATAAAAGCAAGCAGATCCCCCTTTTATTCATATTCGTTTCCCGGTGGGACAGCAGTAAGTCTACGGACTTGCAACGCTAAAATCGGGGGTTAGATTCCCCGCGGTGGACACAGCAGATAGCCCAATGTGGTTTTGCTCTAAAAACAAATACATTCCCGTTTCTACTTATTAAGAGTACATTATTTTATAATTTAGGCTATTTGTTCTGAAACAGATGACAATCATTCTTATTTTGCGCAATATGATTTAGTCTATATCCTTATACGATACTAGGCCACCGTGACTCGTTGGGTCACCCACTATTCAGAGGTTATGAAGATTTCAAGCTAATTTCAATATTGCACAAAAATGAAGGTTTATTTTGAGATAATTTAATTAAATATTTCAATCCGTTCGTGTTATTCATAATTCAAGAATTCAAAATTTCATTACAAATATAACGCTATTGTGCGCCGTTTTTGCTGTGTTTAATTACAGACAAGCAAACAATCTCAGAGTTTTAGTAATACATAGATAGATAGATTCTGGGATAATTATGTTGTCAAAAAAAGTACTACACTCTAATTTTAGGAATAACAGACGAGGACAAAGCTTATTTGTTATTAAGCACAGAGCAACAAGATGGGCTATCCATGCCCTAGCCAATGCGGGTATGAAAACCAGAATTTTAATGTTGGAATCCGTAAAACTTACCGCTGAGCTAGGACAACACAATATAAATATTATACATTATTATTATTATTAATCGTTTATTATTTCAAGGGAAACTTTTTTTAATTACATAAATAGTATCATTTTAGAGATGAAAAAAAAGAGAGTAAAGAATTCATAATGGTAGTCACATGACCAATATAAAATGTTAACACCATTATTTTTCTGGTAGTCCCCTGTAGTTCATCGGGAATCTTGAGTTTCGTAACGCCAAAATTCAGGGTTAAATCCTTGCGTTGGGTACGGCAAATATAATTCATTGCGCTAAACAATAAATAATATTCTGACAATTTCGTATTAATTATGCACTTTGCACAATTTCGCGGTCCAAAATATTATTATTAATTACGATATGGATTGCACAAAGTGAGATTTTAATAAATCAACTTGTGAAATAATATTTTGTTGATACCGTAACTGAAACAGTTTTCATATTTCAGTATCTAATAGCGCAACATTCAGTACAAATGCAAAAATAAAGTGAAATTTAAATGTTGTTTGTTATTAAGCACAACGCTACCCAAAGGGCTATCTGTGCTCTGCCCACCACAGGTATCGAAACTCGGTTTCTAGCAGTATAAGTCCGCAGACATACCGCTGTGCCACTTGGGGGTTTGTTTGTTTTTGAATTTCGCGCAAAGCTACACGAGGGCTATCTGCGCTAGCCGTCCCTAATTTAGCAGTG
>NW_013665914.1:85883-100979 GCF_000517525.1 Limulus polyphemus
CTCAGATTGTGAGTCGAGCGCCTTATCCACCTGGCCTGCCACTTGGGGGCAAAATTCAAATGACATTGATAACGACAACTCGGGTAATGATGACAATGATCTAGAAACACGTAATCAATCCAGACGTAATTCTAGATGAGTGTTGTCCAACACGTTCGCCACTCGCCTCATTTGGCGAATTGATGCTCTTCATCATTTATATTTTTTCTTCGATTTTCGTATTAATATTCGAAATTTACGTTACCGTATTTTACGTTCTATCAGTCTTGACTGCTGACGGTTTAAAACCTATTTTTAAAAAGATTGCGCATTTGTTTTATTAATATTGCATATATTTTGTATTGTATGGCGAATATGGTGACCTGATCACAAAAGTTTGGCGAGCATCGAAGTCCTATCGGACAACGCTGCTCTAAATGCAGTACCAAGATCTGGGTGGGGGTGTCCTAAATGGTGGGATGCGAATATTCTTACGGTTCTGAAATATCTAAAAACTTGCATCACATTTAAATCAACAGTTTCGTATCTGTTTTAGATTAGGGAAAATAAGTAGTAAAAAAAAAGGGAAAAAATAATGTTCTTCTGGTTGTTGAAGAGGCAAAATATACAATAAACAAAGGAGGATTGATCTGAAATAAAATTACACTGATGTATATTAATATGATTTAAAGATTATTGTCAACTCTAGCACATATATTAATATTTTTTATGAATTACTTTCTATCGCCACTAGGTTAAAACTGACGGTTTAAGTGCCGAGGTATGATGTGAAATAAGATAATGATGTAAGGGTCTTATACGCTGACTCTATGTTGGTAGCTTCTCCTGTAAGCTGGGGTTTTAGTCCTACTTCTGGTGGAATTTTATTTATAATTCTGAAATAACATACCATACGAAAATGTAAGATATCTGTTATATACTCGTAGGTTAATAAGCTTTCAAAAAGTTGTAAAACGTATTGCTTTCTTATCTTCGCCATCCTGCTCTTTTACAGTATCCGAGTCAGAATGCTTAAACTGAATAGCGCAGTGTATTGAGATTTTAATTAATATAAAAATAAAGCTCATTTATTCAGAAAATAGTTTTACTAAATAAACAATATATATATATATAATAAAACATCTGATCATTTTGTATTAAAAGCATTTAACATTTTAAAGCATAAGAAACAATGATTCTAGTTTGCCCAAAGGGACTCTTAAATAAATGAAATATATTCGTTTCCAAGTAAAAATATCAAGAGGCATTATAATTGGTTCAGTCAAGTTAACAGACCAATAGATGGAGTAACAATATTGTTTCTGTATACACAAGGACAGAACTTTTGGACACAGTTTTTCCTAAAGTTGGAGTGCAACTATTCTCATGGTTTTGAACATATAGAATACAATATGAGACACATTACACCTTGAATATATAAGACACATTACACCTTGAACATATATAAGACACATTACACTTTGAATATATAAGACACATTACACCTTGAACATATAGAATATATGACACATTACACCTTGAACATATAGAATATGACACATTACACCTTGAACATATAAGACACATTACACCTTGAACATATATAAGACACATTACACCTTGAACATATATAAGACACATTACACCTTGAACATATAGAATATATAAAACACATTACACCTTGAACATATAGAATATATAAGACACATTACACCTTGAACATATAGAATATATCAGACACATTACACCTTGAACATATAGAATATATAAGACACATTACACCTTGAACATATAGAATATATAAAACACATTACACCTTGAACATATAGAATATATAAAACACATTACACCTTGAACATATAGAATATATGACACATTACACCTTGAACATATAGAATATATAAGACATATTACACCTTGAACATATAGAATATATAAGACACATTACACCTTGAACATATAGAATATATAAGACACATTACACCTTGAACATATAGAATATATAAGACACATTACACCTTGAACATATAGAATATATCAGACACATTACACCTTGAACATATAGAATATATCAGACACATTACACCTTGAACATATAGAATATATCAGACACATTATACCTTGAACATATAGAATATATCAGACACATTACACCTTGAACATATAGAATATATAAGACACATTACACTGCATTTAAATCAGCAACTTCATATCCATTTTAGACTAAGGGAACTTACCCGTCATACAAAGTGGTTCTTCTTGTTGTGGAAGTAAAACATAACACAAACAAAGTGTGTACGTCACAGAAAGATAAAAACTAAATCAAACCGGTAGATACCGATTTAAACTATGGAATCAACCCGCTTTGACATCTTTAGCACGTATGGCAATTAAAAACATTTTTAATACTTTTTTAACGTTTAATGAATCCAATAAACAGAAAGCGATATAAAAGTGGTCAATCCGAATGAAAACAGAATGATTAACTATTCGTGTTGCAGTGACATCTGATAGTGCGAACTAAAACCTCACATTAGCTTGGATTTTTTTGAGACATTTGATAATTATGTAACATGTGACATACCTTAATAAAAAAAAAGGTCAAGAAGTGACATATATAATATATATGTGCAAAAAGAATAATAATATTTTATGAAATTCATAAAAGAGCCCCTGCAAATGTGTAATGTAAAAATGAGTAAGTTAAAAAGAAAAAAAAATGAAATACTTGGTCTCCATTTTCATTCCAACTGGAACAACAGTAGTTGTGAAATGTTATGAAGAGTTACCTGCTCATCACATCTAGAATACTCTCTAGCTAAAACAATACAAGTGTCTTAAAATATATCTCATAACAGTATTATTTGTCAGCCTCTTTTGACCCATTTTTTTTATTTACGTGTTTTTAGTGGACATGTATCCAACATGTATCTTTATGCCTGCATAATGCATACATAAATCGTATTACGTTCTTGCTGAAAACAGAATGAAATACATTCATTAAATGTACAGTAGAATAAACAAAGCATAATTAAGATTTAGGCAGTTACATATATAACAGACGATTTAAAATAATGCATTAAGTGATCATTGTAAAATGTTCTCAGTGTATTTGTATATCTGCATTCATATATATATATATATATATTATGTTATGAACAAGTGACACTACAAATGAAAATGCAAACAAACATCTGAATTAATAAAATTTGGAAATATCCCAGTATAAATCAGAAGTAAAATCAAAACAACTGAAATAGAGTATGTTCATAAAACAAACAGTAACACAAGGTTCAACGTTTTATTAACATCAACCAACCACATTGTTAATTCTTGTTTTTTTTACCATATCCCATTTCAGTTGTTTTGATTTTATTAAATGTTTTACTTAAAATTTAGAAACTTTCTTTTTGTTATATTCAAAGTGTTTCATGAAGTACTAGCATGACAGAAATATTCCTTTCTAAACTTAACAACTTAGAGAATGTAGTGTAGTTTTAAAACAGACAAACACAGTGACTGGTAAATCTTTTATTCACTACAATTTTTGTTAACACTGCATGAATAACATTCTATACAAAAAAAATAAAAATAACAAAAGGAGTTTAATAGTGTTATTTTTTTATTAATGTATTATGTTCCAATGAAAAAAGTCTTTTCTTAGCAATAATGCACAAATGAATTAGTGAGTAATATAATACAAATGCTGTTTATGAAATCAGTATATTTTCATGCAAAAGGCACCAAAAGTTAAACCAACTTCTTTTATGTTGGGTTACTATACATATGAAACATATTACTACAACATAAGTGATGAAACAAAGTCTCAAAAACTGACAAACCTGTAACATAAAACTATAACTATGTGTGGTTGCTAACAATGACACCAGGACGAGACTGTTTCAGAGAAGAATCATGAATGATTTGTTGATCAATAGAAATGTTGCTAGTTTTCTGTGATACGAAATTAAAAACAGGTTCATGAGAAGAAATATCATCTGATACTCTCCTTTCTGACTGTGGTTTCCTTGGTGGCTCTGGATCATCTCGGAACATGTGGTCACCTTCTAGGTGGCGAATTGCTTCCACAATTGTTTCCAGGTTTTGGCGAGAAGTGCTGCTTACTTGATAAGTGTGAGGTGATGTGATGCAGTGAACACTTTCTCCAGTCCTAGATGGTTTTAGAGAGGAACCACAAACTTCAGTGGTAGTAGTTTGTGAAGTCTGACCAAAAGAGTCCAAGATGTGCAACTGTGATGAACATGTTTCTATGTTAATGGAACGAGAGGTGAATATAGGCAAGTTCTCTTCAGGGAAATCTTCCGAATTGTCCACATGATGAGTTGGACTTCTTGGAGAAGGAGCAAACACATTTTCAGTTTTCTGTAGCCCAGAAGTTAGGCTAGAAGAACATCCACCAGAAAAAACAAAAGGGAACTGCTTTTGCTGCAGAGGTGGTAGGTCTGCACTGAAATCCTTCAAATTATAGAAATCCAAATAACAATTATAATTCCAAATAAGTATACTTCCTAATGAATAACAAACAATTATTCAATAATAATACTATGAGTATGAAAAAGGTATATCAAATAATCACCCTTATTTTTGACTGAAAATAGGTTTCAATGCAAAAGAACAAAATTAGTTGACAAAGTAAAGTTTAGGGAAAAATCTTAAATGCATATTAAGATTACAATAATGTCATAATGGTACTTCTTGATGTTCAAGCAGTCACAATCATTTGAGTTAAAGATGTCAAGCTGTTTACATTCAAGAAACAAACAGAAAAGTTTAAGTTAGCTTAGTCAAAAATGAAACACCTTCAAAACTAATAAGTGCACTCTGCCTAAACTGAAATATACACAACCGTTATTAAAAAAAAGAAACTATATTTACCTCTGATGAATTTTGTGGGATTGTTCTTTGTACTTGACCAGGGTTTCAAAGCTTTGAGTTTGTTCTTTGAGCAATACTTGCATCTTGTGTTCCTTGTCTGATTGAATTTGCAGGTCAATCATTTCTTTTTTCATCTCTTCTGATGTATATTCAGTATCACCTATAGGACTCATGCTGCCAATCCCTTCATCTGAAGATTCTACTGCAAGTAAATAGTAAAACCCTCTATTATTCTGACACATTTCATAGAAAAATTATGATTTTCCACATAACAATAACATTACAAAATAAATAAATAAATAAAGAGGTTCTTCAGTTTATAACTAAACTGCCAACTTTAAACTTAAGGACAAATTTAAACTTTTACTAAACTGATTCTTTTTATGCTCACTTGGGAAACAAGTTTTTAAATTAAAAATATTTAAGGCTTTTAGTTTGATAATTTCTTTAATGAAAAAATATTACAAAGAATAGTTTTAGATATCAAAAACGTTAAATTGAAAAAAATTTGAATTTCTAAGCCTAGTAATAAAAATGTCCTTTGAAGGTTGATAATATTCTGTTTTGTATTTTCAAATTATTAATATATTATTATAATTCCTCAGAAACTACAACCAAATCAAATGCTTTAACTCAATGTTGCTGATATGGAATCTTTGTTTTTTAAATTCTAAATTATTTTAGATTGCAAACTAACCCTAATATACCTCAACGTAACTTCTTATGTTAATGTGAGAGTACTTGTTAATTACAAAATAAAAGTATGTTATGAAAGGCCAATCTGTGAATTAATAGTTATGGTATACAGAAGCCAAGATTACTACTGCTTTTAGCACTACTCTTTAAAAGTTCAACATTGATGAATAAAGTGGTTCATACTGTATAAATTTTTTAAAAAAAGCTTCAAAGCTTTCTGCTAAAAAAAGCATTCAAAGTTAAGTTTTAATTATACTTTTCTAAGCTTTATTTTAACCTATATTAGTTAACTAGAATAACAATTCTGATTTTGAAACATTTGGTTCAGAAGTTATATTATAACAGTTTTTGATTCTATTTTTCAATAATGATTATTTATTGACTTCACACTAGCTTAAGTAGTATTAAGTAATGTTCTTATAGTTGTCTCTGGGTTATGTTTACCCCGTGGATGTACCTGTTTCAGTTTTCTTGCGTTTAGGTAGTGGAGATTCAGGGTTGCTTCCATCACTATCCATATGCATCTGAGAATTGAGCAGCCTCTTCAGTTGGCAATTCTGAGCCAACAGTCTGGCTTTTTCCTGCTCTAACTGATAGATGTATTCAGTTGTCTGTTGCAATATGGCAGCCTACAGGGTATGGAGAGAGTAAAATTTAGTTTATGCATATTTAATACTAAAAAATCAACCCTATGAATATAACTGATTAACAGATGAATGTGTTAGCAGGAAATATCAATTTTCAATTTGCATATTCATGATGAAAAAACTGTTTGGTTAAATTCACTTTAACACAATAAAGTTATAAGAAGGTAAGCTTCAAATTCACCAGTTTTGACAAGTTATTTGGCAAAATTAGAAGTAATATTTACAGAACTGTGTTTAAAAAAAAATGAAAATATAGATAATTGACTTCAACACCCTTTCTATGTAATAAATAAATCAGTAACACATGAAAGTTACAAAGTGCATAAACTGAAATCTGGCAAAGCCTAGTTTATAATACTTCATACTTTCCTAGCTACAGCATTATATGCTAAATAATGACAAGCAATAACTTAAACAATACTTTAATTAGAGCTTCAGTTGTTCAACTTAGCTGCCCTAATAAACTTATACTAAGCTAAAGGCTTCATCTGTCTCAACTTACACAAACAAAATTAAATTAACATATTGTTAATACACTTTTCTTACCTGTATATAGCCATTTAAGAATTATACTGACTATTATAATCTATCAAAATTCATGCTTAGCATAATAACACATATACAATTTAAACAAGTTTGAACATAATTTCTTTAACATATAAATGAAATATTTGTTCAACTATTTGAACCATACATCCTTTTTTTTTTACTAAAGTGTTCATACACAGACATTTCCTGTGTAAAATAGTAATATTTCAACACAATAAACTGTGAACAATTGAAGTAAACCACAAAAGTTACGGTATTTCCTAGTGAAACTCAACTCCCAATTTTAACTTTCTATCTTAAAAGTGGTTCTATTTGGGGTTTGAAAGAGTTTACAAGTTTTTTTTTAGGAGCTCATTTTGGAACATGCATAATTATCTGAAGGCCTAATAAAGCTGATTCAAATTTTATTAGTTTTTATTTAAAAAACAAAAAGTTCAACATTTTCACATCCATTCAAGTGGCTCTCTCTCCAAGAAAGACACAGAGAAAAGATATTTTAGCATAATGCGTTGCTTCCATGTTAGAATTCTAATATTACAGTCAGTATATCATGTGGCCAACTGATATAATGCATTCAGTTTATTAGCACACTTTCCTAAAGCAAACAATACATGGGGATTCCTGAAGCGCGAGAGAAGTAAGAGGGAGAGACATAGTCGGGGGAGGGGGAAGATTTTTCCGTCTCCTCAAAAATACCAGTCAAAACTACAAAAGCCCATGTCTTCTGGTACAATGCAACTGTAGTTGATAAAGTCTCACCTAACGAAATATCATCCAATCTCTGGTTAGCCACGTTACTTCTACAGCCAATCAGAGAAAGAACTAAGAACACTTAAAAGCTATTCAATGTGAACCACCTTTGTGATTTTGAGTTCACTAAAAGTAAAAATTCATGAAAACATACTGCATCAAAAATAATCCTACTAATTTATCTTCCATGAATCTACCCTTCTCATATGCGGAGGAACCAGAAAGAGTCATCCCCACCCCTAGTCACTGAACTCTGTCTGGGTTCTAATGTGTGGTGTATCAAGTCATGGATTCGAAAGCGATTTGTAGACTGTGACCATGCGTAGTAGGCTACCACAGTTGACCACAGAGTCCGAAGATCCTGTCAGAGCCACTGAACTCTGTCTGGGTTCTAATGTGTGGTGTATCAGGTCATGGATTCGAAAGCGATTTGTAGACTGTGACCATGCGTAGTAGGCTATCACAGTTGACCACAGAGTCCGAAGATCCTGTCAGAGCCACTGAACTCTGTCTGGGTTCTAAGACGCAAAACGTGCTCTATTTGCGCTAGCCACTGAACTCTGGGTTCTAAGGCACAGAAACGCGCTCTCTTTGCATCAGCCACACAACTAAAGTAACATTGATGTCACAGGTAATAAATAATTCACGGAACTTAAAAAAGAAGTCCAAATGCTGAAAATGTGAGGAAATGGGTGATTAAAAAAAAGGGTAAAAGGTTCCGAAAGCCAGCGAAAGAATGTAATACTCATTAAGTACCCACGACCCATCGATGTACTTCCTTGCGAGCGATGAAACACGGGAAATTATCTAAAACTACATGGAGATGTCACCGAAAATATAAATTTTGGTTTGTTCGAATGAACATGAGAGTAAGGTGGCCTGGCGCCAGTCATAATCCTGTTTATTACATTATCGGTTAAAATCTTATAATAGGTAGGTCGCGTTTATTACATTATCCGTCAAAGTCGTGTTACATTGTAGGTCCGTTTTTTTTACGTTATTTGTGAATTATTAGATGAACGGTTGTAACACACGTGCAATCAGTCGTACGAGGGCACGCTGGTTGTAGTGAAATGATAACACAGGTACGATATTCTAAGAAATATATAATGATTTATTAACTGTTTGTTGGGATCTTTCACCACCTTATCAACCAACACGTGCAATTTGTTTGAATGGTTTAAATCACGTACTCGAGGGAGCGTTGTGAACCTTGTATCCTGAACACCTACAGTCAGCGGATTCTGATATCATTACATAACAAAATAATTTCTCTCACAGTATTGGATGTATCCTGAACAAACATTATTACGGTATACAAAATGGGTTTTGTTACTAAAACTAAACAGACTTACACAGCTTTTAACTAATTGGTAATTACTAAAAGTAAACAAACTTTCACAGCTTTTAACTAATTCGTAATAACTAAAACCAAACAAACTTTCACAGCTTTTAACTAATTCGTAATTACTAAACAGACTTTCACAGCTTTTAACTAATTCGTAATTACTAAAACTAAACAAACTTTCACAGCTTTTAACTAATTCGTAATTACTAAACAGACTTTTACAGCTTTTAACTAATTCGCAATTACTAACACTAAACAGACTTGCACAGCTTTTAACTAATTCGTAGTTACTAAACAGACTTACACACCTTTTAACTAATTCGTAATTACTAAAACTAAACAGACTTAAACAGCTTTTAACTAATTCGTAATTACTAAAACTAAACAGACTTACACAGCTTTTAACTAATTCGTAGTTACTAAAACTAAACAGACTTACACAGCTTTTAACTAATTCGCAATTACTAAAACTAAACAGACTTACACAGCTTTTAACTAATTCGTAATTACTAAAACTAAACAGACTTACACAGCTTTTAACTAATTCGTAATTGCAGAATTTTCGTTCTGATCTGAGAAAGTGCTTTACCATGAAATGTTAATAATATTTTTAACAGTTCATGTTATGGATTACGCCAGTGACTCCGTATTTTGTATTTATTTTAAACATTGTTTGTAGTTGAGAAACAACGGTTACAATAAATTATATTTTACACATTGTGCCGTGTGATTGTATGAAATTAAAAACCACCATCAATACGAACTTGAAACTCTATCTTCAACAACACTTTATTTACATAATTATAACTTCCCTTCACTTTTCGTTGTTTTGTACTCTTAAATGCGTTTCCTATTTTATACTAATTCAAAGTTCCATTTCCACTGATGCAAAGGAAACAAAACATACATTCTGATACACCATTCTGCAGATATAAAAAGGTTAGCTATCTTATCTGATTATCTATCTATCTTGGTATAATTCTCTGTACTGAATCCAGAGTATGACCCGAAATGCTAATATTGGTAGTCAATATCTCCGTCATTGAAATAAGTGTACTAATTACTGCATAAAACACACCGATTTAATGTCTGAAATTGACTTGTTCAAAGAAAGTTCAATGAAACACAAACACCTGTGAAACATTATATGAATGACTCGGCGAATGCAGAGAAAAAGAAAAACAAAAAGACACAATCTGGAGCTGCTAGCTTGTTCGATGTGGAATGTTAAGTGTATCACTTTTCATTGACGGTTAGTGATAAACACGAACTGAACCTATTTACAAAGGAATTCGTAAAATATCCAATAACAAACGGTGACGTGATGATGAAACCGTCAGTTACGAACTGAAGCCATAGATAAAACGACATTCGAGTGGTGAACCGTGATTTCCGTCTTACCTTCTGTACTGGTGGTATAAAAACATTCGACAAAATACCCGCCCTAACAAGAAAAACAACAGTTTAAAACTATGTAGAACAATTTCGTTACGAACACTAAAGTTACTCTAACTTTTTCAAAAGTTATCCCAGTTACTTTAGGCTAGTTTTAGGACAACCCCTTACTACAGATGAGATATTTGGGCACCGGCGTATTGCACAAGTTGCACTTTTTAAAAAGTAAACCAACAAAAGTATCAAAAACTCGGTAACTTAAAAGTTTAATGTGAAATTAAATTAAATACCCAAAGACACAAAAATTCATAAAATTAGACGCCCAATTATCCAGTAATGAACGTTGTGATCATTGTAGCGTAAAGTCTGAAACCAATCTGTGGGGTATGCACTAGTTAAAAATTACAATGTACAACTTCATACATGTGAGTAAGAGGAAGAGGTCCGAGTGAAACTGACCCCCCCCAGGTCGCGCACAACGACAAAACGCCAATACAGCAACGACACGCAAGAACTAATTAAAAACATGAAATACCTTTTTAGCTGTAACTTTAACCTTCCTCATTAGATACAGACGATATTGTACATGTTATTAACATATACATTACAGGATTATCACCACAAATTACAAAGTACTTCAGTGTTTCTACTCTGGAACATTAAACTAAAGTACTGTTTAACGCATACAGATGATTCTGTTTCTATTTTTTGGAT
The DNA here is from genome assembly GCF_000517525.1 of Limulus polyphemus. NCBI lineage: Eukaryota > Metazoa > Arthropoda > Merostomata > Xiphosura > Limulidae > Limulus > Limulus polyphemus. The sequence goes on from NW_013665914.1 coordinate 96,858, forward strand.
ATAAGTATTTTAGTACAGAGGAACAATTTAACCAATTGTAAATATATATAGAACTTGTGCAAAATAAAAACGTTTTAAACATAATTGTTCTGCTCTTTTCCAGAGACCCCCCAGTGGCACAGCGGTATGTCTGCGGACTTTCATCGCTAAAAACCGGGTTTCGATACACGTGGTGGGCCGAGCACAGATAGCCCATTGTGTAGCTATGCCAGTCCCTTGGGACAGGGAAGTTGGGTCTTGTAATTACCCTGAAGGAAATGGGGGGGGGGGGGGGAGCATGTGAACCAGCTTTCATTTCTAACACTCGTAAGTTATTTTCCATGAATTATTTGTATTTGGAATGTAATAAAAGTATATATAGATTATTTTCAAAAGGTGCATTCGTATGATATGCTTAAATTATTGGTACTTTTTGTGCAAAACACTAAAAATATTGATCTTTTTTTGCGAAAAAATGACGAAAAACTAATTTTACCGGAAAAGATTTGTTTGTTTGTTTCTAGTTAAGCACAAGATTTCTAAAATTTAACTCATTTTTGGTCAAGGACACATATCTCTGCTATAAAACATTACATTATTTGTATCAACCAGGCCTCGAATTCAAATGTAACATATTCAACCAGCAATATATCCCAACTTATGAGAAATGTAAAATATAGTGAGTCGAAGTTGGAACGAAAGTTTCGACGTATTTTTACAGAAGTTTAACTTCAATATACATTTAATCTTGAATACAATAAGTTATGGAAATATGACGTTAGACAAATATATATAATTTACATTTAAGGGTGAAGTAAACGTTGATATTTTATGTTACTAACGGCGATGAAAATGTACTGAACTTTTAATCAAAGTAAATAACTTTGTTAGTCAAGTTATTTTTTGTAATGACCATAGATTTATTAGATGTGAACTATTAAGGGTATAAAATGTAGCACCCGCTGACGTGTGTGTAACAACGTTATTCTCCATTTCTTCTGACCAAAATCAAGCTACGTCCAAAGACCTATTTGTTGAGAGCTCTGCATGAAGGTCACTCCGAAGTGTCACTTTGTAATAGCACTTGTCTTGGCGTATTTTCTTCATTATCCGCTTTTTCCTTTTCTTATTAACCAGTTATTTAGTGTTTACTTTTAAGAATAATGACTATAGTAATAAGTACTTTTCTATATTTGGCATAATTAAATCAATTCAATAAGTAATTTGTTTTATATTATTTATGTTGTTAAGCGCAAAGCTACACAATAGACTGCTTGTGTTGTACTAACCACGGGTTTCGAAACCCGGTTTTAGCGTTATAAGTCTGAGATTAGCCCAGTAAATAATGTAGCTAACCTAATAGGCTGGTCTCACTGAGTATACAAAGTCCAAGGACAAAACTTATACTGATCAGGATACATTGGTTCCTCAGTTAGGTAAGCTTGTTGTTATCGATGTTTCCGGCCATAATCCCCAATGATAGATATTCCACGACGTTCGAAGTTTGGCCCTAAATCCGTATACTAAGCCACCGAGAAAATATTCTCAGTATTATTACAAGTTTTTCACGAATAATGAATCTATATAATTTTATAGCTTATTTAGCGCTTAACAGTAGAAAAACCTTAAATTTCATAGACATTGACTTGAGTTTATTCCAGTAATTGTTTTTGACGCAAACTCGTATGTTATCTACATTCATACGTGATACGTGTAAGTGCCCTATTAAACGGATACCTGAAATTGTCAAATATCACTAACACATGAAGGGTATTGTTACTGAATAACTAGTGACACCACCATACAATATCATTTTTTTTAAAACTTTGAATAAGTAAAAGTTACAATTTTCTAAATGGAAATTTCTTTGTTGTTTTGGTCCCCACAGGAATTCCTCTACAAAATATTATAAGGCATTCTTATTTGCTTTTTTAGAATTACTAATACGGTTTTGTTCTGTTGACGCTGTGGATGATTGACTCGTTCTGCGAATAAAAAGACTAGCTTGCTGGTTCGCAAGTCCGTTTGGATGATAGTAAATTTAAATAAAAATAATTGGTTTTAAGTATTTCATTATATATCTATCGTATCTCAGTCGGCATAAGATCTTGTATTGGGCGAAAGGCCTCGTCGGCACTAGATATGGTAGAAGTACTATGGTTGAAATATTCTTATTTGCTTTCACTCATAAGCTCTTAGTATACATTAATAATACTGAAGTTAGGTAAACGATTATGGCAGTACTTATGCTGGTACGAACGTCAGCCGTCCTATGACAAACAACTGATGATGTTTGTAACAAAACAAGAAAAATGATTCACATTTTGTAAGCTATCTTTTCCCGTGTAAAGTACAAATTACACTTAAGACGCAGATCTTTTTTTTTATATTTCCATGTTAAACTAAACGTCATTTAATTATATATTTCTCTTTTGTCTCATTATACAACAAAATTAAAATGCTGGAAATATCATCTGGTATTTATGCTTTTTTTACAATACTTATCAACGTATGTCATGTGGTGACAAAATATATAAAAATACACGTCTAAACTTTTAGTAATGCTAAAAATAAGCCATTTCTCTGTATATTCTGCAACGAACAATAAACATTTCCAGTAGTAAAACCATGCCAAGTTATATTCATTTTCTTTTTTACCAATTCTTACAAAATCTTAAAATTCTTGACAAATATTAAAGCTGAATAAATTTATCACTTACAAGCATGTTTGTCAGGAAAGGCTGTTACACCTGAGATAACAAACATAAAAGAATGTGGGCTACTTGTTTCACGTGGGCTTTAGAAGTAAACATCAGCCTAGTTAGGAGGTTAGTAACCTATAAAACAGTAGCCAGTTTAGCCTCTACGAAGGTGATAATTAAACAGCGATGTTAGCGAAATGGAGCAACCCTGACAGATAAGGTTTAACTAATAAAGATCTAAACACATGAGCTGAATTCTAACAGGTCGCAAGTTGATTCTCCTTCGGCATGAATATCTTGCATGGTTTAACTGCAATACTACATTACGTAATATACTGTGTAATAATGAAGCAAAAACAAGCAAATAATTTAATAAAACTAAAGCTTATAATTCCTCCTCCTCTTTCCACGGGCTACACATACTAAAACTTTAATAGTAGCCGAATAATTGATCACAAAGAACTCCAATATTAGAATGTGAATAACAAAACTACTGATTTATATCTCAACTCTGTGGAAAGTAAAACAATGTAAAGATGTCATCTGGCTGTTCCGGAAGAGTGGATACCTGAATCCAGTTTACTTTCTCTTTACCGATTAGACCAAGGTCTATCTTGTTTGAGTGAAAAATGCAGGTAGAAAAATACCGTTCACAATGTCGTGAATACCTGATAGAAAAAAATAACAATAATAACTCCTTTCTTTATATATTATGTGTGTGTAACAGAAGGCTCCAGTCGCGACCACTTCCGGTACAGTGGAAGCATGTGAATAGGCCTCATTCTACTAGCACCTGCAAGTGTCCCCCCCTCCCCCCGGACAAGAAAAGGGCATTTTTAAAAACTCTTTTCAGAAAGATGGTAGCATGTATAGAGAGGAGAAACTGCACCTATCTTAGAGAAGAAAATACATGTGGTTTATAACTTATACACAGGAATACAAACATCTGCATGTGCTTGTAAAACACATTTTCAAAGATCTGAAGAAAGAAAAGCGACATATTGTATGGTAGGAACGAAAGACTATATTTTCAGGACTTTTCTCTTGTACTCCCACAGCTGAGTTCATTACTATAAAATATTCAAGTTGCGAGGTTTAGTTTAGGAGTTATTTGTCTAATAAACAGTGTAATAAATATACAGGCCTAGGAAGGGAGGAAGCTTCTTGTCGAAATCATACAATAAATATTACACACGTGCTTTCAGATGAATTAACTAAAGAAGTAAAAACTGTCTTTCAAAGTCGCGCTGGTTATTGGGTTACCTTAACATTAATTTATCTGATTATGATCCTACGTGTTTGTCAGCCATCATGTATCCTTGTGATAGTTACATTAGTTAAACTATAGGCTGAAATTTCGTTAATGCACTATTAACAGGTTGCTATATAAAGTGCCTTACGCTCTTAATTATAACTTAAGAGCGTAAGAGTGAAAGTAAAG
>NW_013665914.1:101979-106539 GCF_000517525.1 Limulus polyphemus
TTCTTCATTAACCATTCAAGCCGTCTCCAGCCATTATTGAAAGTAAAGAATGTCAAACACACCATATATTCCATATTCAGCCTACCTTTATACTTTATAACTACTTTGAAGTTTCACAAGTTTGATTACATATTTTATTACACAATTGTTTGTTTTTTTTACCATAGTTTGAACATCACATGTTTACTGTAAATGATAAAAGTTCATTTGATATGAAAACTGATTTCACATTTCACAAAGAAACCGATGGAAGAAAAATATGTAAATTCCTTTAATACGATTTTGTTTATTTTTTTTGTTTCAATAAAACGAAGAACATGAATGATCTCAATAACTTGCACATATGTTTAAAAGATTTCACACCGATAACGCTGAGAGCATTAAACTTTAATCAATTATGAAATATCAAACAACTAATACACGATGATGTAAATCAGTGATTCTCAAACGGGTTTGTTTGCGTACCACTTTTTTTTTTCAAATTTCTACCGACCTCATGGGATCCACGTGGATCCATACACTATGCTGCTACTTCCTTTCCGTAATAACGAAATCTTTCCAAGGACCACCTAAAGGGAAGGTCATGGGACCACTATCAGATTGAGAACCGTTGACGTAAATAACAAGTATGTTTGAAAAAAATATTTAGATATACGTTTTCAGACTCTGCACTGGGATTCATATTAATATGTGCGATGTTGTCGAAGTTAACAAATTATAATTTTTATCACATGCGCTGTTACATTTACTTGATTCTTTGCTCTGATAAGACTTTATTACCTACTTTATTTCTCAGTGATAGTTTTCTTCCACCAGGGGTGATCAGCAGTATACCCATGGTTCTAGAGTGGAAGCTGTTCCAAGTTATATAAACTTAAGTTAAAACTGTGTCTAATTAAATATGCACAAAATTAAGTCAACAAGCAATAAAGAATTGAGCTGTAATGAAAAGTTGATGAGCACGAGCATAAAATAAAAGTATCTTCTTTTTTTTTTTGACAGCAAAATTGTATTAATTTTAAATGATGGAACAGAGACTTGTGGTACAAAGTACAGAAATTCCATTGAAAGTTTACAAAACCACATCGTATTCTTTTCGTAAGATTCGATACGGGTCACCATATAAAGCTTTTAAGGGTGACAGACTCCCTTTAAAGACAAAATATATTTTCAGATAAATTATTCATTGGATAAATTTATAAAAATTATGATATTGTCAAAACACTAAGTAAAATAAGTTAAAGATTTTTTTTTAAATATGTTTTGGGTACGTGTGGATATAAAATAATATAGGAAATAAAACGAAATAAGTAAAGGTGGCATCACCCTCTTCAACTGAAAACGCTTTTACTATAGGATAAAGAGACTACTATATGTATAGGTTCAACGTTAACCTAGTGAAATTGTGTAACCTTAGAAATAAAATTCTGTTTTTTCGATAGTAAAGAAGTTTTTCAGGAAAGAAATAGTTTCTATAATTATTACGTCAGAGACAGAGCAAGGTTGTGCAGTGCAAACATGACATGATCTAATTGTTGTTTTTGTTAGTGTAAGGCTATACAATAGTCCTTCTGCACTGTGCCCTCAGGTTACCGATGAATCACTGTGGGCAATATGTATAAATACAGTAAATGTTTGTAAAAATTTAACTACATTTATTTTGTACTGAAAAATATATGTTTTTACATAAGTTATAAGCTGCTCTCTCAATGAGTGTGTTAAATTGTAATAACGCATCTTTGCCAAAAGTACACTAAACATACGATACAAGCTTAGTTTTCATCAAAAGTTATATGATGCTGGTTAACAACAACTACAGAAACACCATAATAAACACAAGTAAGACGGTCAAAGTCTTAACTTTTTAAGTTTGAGTTTAGGGGTGTAAATTATTATTACAACGTTTTCACTTAAAATAGGCGTAATGGTACTTTAGGTTTAGGTATATTTATACTCGCTGGTAAATTGTAAAACAGGATATATACATTGTTTTGTTAAATATAATTTAGTTTATTGTATCTTGGTATTCTAGAATTAATGTGTTTATTTGAACTCAGATCCATTAGTTTAACTTCAGCTTATAGTTATAGGTAGGTTATAATATAAATCAGGCGAAACTAAAGTAAATACGTCTTATTATTAACGTTAAGTATATTGTTCTAATAAATTATTAAGTTCTAAATAATTAAAAATAAACGTTAGTACTTTAGTGTAAAGACAAAGTAGTGATAACAAATTGTATAATTAGTTCTTAAACGTTAGGCTTAACAGTATCAGCGTTAACAATAGGGTATTGGTATTGAATATTTATTTTCAGGCTACAGCAGTATAAGTGTAAATACAATGGTTAAGACTAGTGTATGAGTTAAGCGTTCACGGTTTGTTAGGTGCAATGAGTAGGTTTTATTTTGGAACTCGGGACTGGAATGTACTTTTTAGGAAGTTTGTAATGAAGATGTGCAATTTTTATGTAGAGTTTGTAGACTGGAGGAGAAGTTACAGGCAATCATGATTAAAGTAGATGCAATCGATAAAGAGAAGTGTATATTGTGGGAAATGGCTGCAGGATTTCAGAAGGAGCTTAAGCTTTTACATTGCAAAGGATACATCAGCTAACATTGACTTTTAGGAAGTTGGAAAGAGTACTTTTAAGGCTAAAAGCAGTGAATTTAGTTATAATAAGCCTATTCTGTTGAGCAACAAATTTCACCCCATGACTTCTGCAGATGAGGAACTATTGGAGGGAAGGAAAACAAAAGGGTCAGAGAAGGATGTGGATGATAAAGAGGTTATGGTTATAGGTGATTCCTCGATAAGGCATGTGGATAGAATAGTATGTGGGGTAAATAGGAAGAAAAGAATCAGATTTTGCTACCCAGGGGCACAGGTGGAGAATATAACTGACAGAGCAAGAGATATAACAAAGAGGGCTAGCAGAAATGCAGTTTTTTAGTGCATGTAGGGGCTAATGATGTAGGGAAAGGTAGGTAAGAGGAGCTAATTAATAAGTACAAGGGGTTGATAAAGGCACTTAAAGAAAATGGCCATAAATTAATTTTGTCAGGGATACTGCCCAGAATTAACTGTGGGGATGAAGTTATAAGTAGGTCACTTGGGCTAAATGCTAGGCTGAGGTTAGTATGTAAGGATGAGCAAATTGGCTGGTTGGACTTGTGAGATCAGTTTAGTGGAAAAAGGGAGCTTTTGGAATATATGGTTTACATTTAAATAGGGTAGGGGGCTGGCTTGTTTGCTAAGGTTATTAACTCAGGTATAAGAGAAGTTTTAAACTAGGACTAAACAGTGGTGAGGGCCAGGAAAAACTGAATGCAAAAAAGAATAAGAGGCAGAGAAAAGTTTAGCATAGGAAATGAGTATAGAAGTAGTTATAAGGATAGGCTTAATTGTTACTATTGTAATGCTAGAAATATAAGAAATAAAATAGATGACTTTAGAGCACCAGTAGGAATGGAGGATATTGATATAATGGGAATAACTGAAACATGGTTAAACATAGATGATTTTGATGAAAGAATTTTTTTGAAATACAGGGTTACAGGCTAGTTAATAGGGATAGAATATTAAAGAGAGGGAGGAGTGACTGTATATGTAAAATGTGAGTTACATCCTCTTGAAGTTGAGAATATCAAATATAATAGCAACGAGACTGAATCCATTTGGGTTTCTACTAGTGGATATAAGGGAAAAGGCTTTTAGTGGGAATTTGTTACAAACTACCAAATGATACTGATGAAATTAGTGAGAAACTTTATAATGATATTAAGATTTCAGCTGTTAATGAAGTCATAATTATAGGTGATTTAAATTTCAGGCATATAGATTGGGAAATTCTAGAGTCAAACCATAATGTAGAAAGGTTTTTGGAAACTGTTCAGGATGGCTTTCTTCACCAGTTAGTCAAGGAACCAACTAGAAACAATGCTATTTTAGACTTATTAACTTCAAATACAGAAATGATTGAGAGAGTGAAAATTGGCGAACATCTGGGTGCAAGTGATCATTGCTTTATTAGGTTCAGTGTTTTGCTGCATATGGAGAAAAGGAATAATGATATTTTGGTTACAAATTTGAAAAAATCAAATTTTGAAGGGATGCGACAAGAATTATCTGTTGTGAACTGGGCAGCTGAATTATTTGGAGACACTGGTCAGATGTGGAAAATTTTTAAAGATAGAAATTTTAAATATTCAACATATTCCTTATAGAAAGAAAAGGTTGGCTACAAGTTAAAAACCAGGTTGGCTCACAAAATATTTAAGAAATAAAATTAAAGAAAAGCATAATAAATTTAAATTGACTGGTATGACAGGAGACTTAGAAGATTATAGAATATTAAAAAAAATTGGTGAAACAGGAAATTAGGACATCAAAAAGAATGTATGAAAATGGTTGGCTGACAATGTAAAAATTAAAATACATTAAGGGTAAACAAAATGTTAGTAAGGGGGTAGGACCCTTGAGAGATGACAAAGGAAGGCTCGTATCTGATGATTATGAGATGGCTGGGTTATTAAATTTTGCTTTTTCTTCCATTTTTAC
>NW_013665914.1:107436-123020 GCF_000517525.1 Limulus polyphemus
CTAGAATGGTGCCTGGTATGGAGGGGTTGTTATACGAGGGGAGTCTGAAATCTCTCAAACTGTTTTCTCTTGAAAAAAGAAGTTAGGGGGGATTTGATTGAGATGTTTAAGATTGTAAAGGGAATTGATAGTGTTGATGCATCACCTTTTTTCATATTCAACAGTGAGAATAGTAGGATTAGAGGATACACATAAATTTTGGCAAGGTAGGAGTCATCTTCAGCTAAGATAGTTTCATTTTTCTCACAGGGTGGTTGACCTTTGGAATGAGTTGCCTTTGGATGTTATAGAGGCAGTAAATTTAAGTGAGTTTAAGAAAAAGCTTGACAAGTATATGAATGAAAAGGGCTGGATTTAAGATTTTTTATTTATTTATTATTATTTTTAATCATTTTAATTTAGTTTAGAGGATGGAACAGCTGAGATGGACCAAGAGGTCCCATGTTGTCCCAAAACGTTATGTTATGTATTTTATTCATGTATAATTGTTGAAAAACAAAAATCAAAATATGCGAGAATATTTCAGCTGTGTTCATTTCCTACATAGATTAGTTTTATATATATCTGGTTATTTGCATAATGATTATAGCGTCATTCTTGATATCAGTAGACTACAACTGTTTACTTAGTTCGTGTTGTAGCAAACATTTTGATATGAAATAACGTAGCAAGTTGAATATAAATAAGAGCAGATGGTTGTTTAAAGATGAGATGATTATCCATGAATTGTTTTACAACAAACTGAATAAAAGAAGCTTATTTGTAAATAAGATCCTTGTACACACATAGAGCAGTCCAACATTGTGCGCGTGCGTGTCTATACATAAAGAAATACCAGCCAAATATGCACAGAGATGAAATAAACACACACACTTACAGAACTTATGTATATTGCGGAATGTATGTTAACCTCTGGTGGGTAAAACAGTTGAGCTGAGACCTAGGGTTATATATACCCTCCTTCCCCCCATGCCGAAGGTGTAGGCTTTTTTTTCTTCTTCTAATGACACTTCTTTTTTTAATCTTAGAACCAAAAACATCATACATGTTTACTGTAGCTGTCCCTATAGGGTAAATACTGCAACGTCTCACTGAGACGTGTGCACGTGCGGGGCCTAAAACCGTGAGACAAGTGTGTAGAGCCGTTGAAGTCATATTTAAACATTACTCCAATTGCACTTCTTATTGAGATACATTTCCTACTGTTAAAAAATCTAAACACTAAGCCTAAAAAATATTTTAAGAGAATTTTAGGGTCAAACGTTTAGAACATTGTGTAAAATGTATAATTTACTCAAGGCTTGAAAATTACAGCAGAATGTTTGTTTGTTTATTTGAAGTGAAGCACAAAGCTACACAATGGGCTCTCTGTGCTCTGCCCACCACGAGTATCGAAACCCGGTTTCTAGCGATGTTAGTCCGCAGACATACCACTGGGGGGCACAACAGAATGTCTGCGATAATATGCAACTTTTATAAAATAAAGATGAATAAAGTTTATAATAATCAAATAAACAATGTCACAATACATCGTATAAAACTTACTGTTACTACTTTCATGGTTTCCAAAACCTTTTTTATCTAATATCAGAAGAGCAATATTTGTCAAATTTATCAAATAATATTTATATAAAGATGAAAACGTATATAAAAAAGTCGAAGTAATACTATTTTATAAAAAATTAAGAGACAGAGATTTTTTGTTATATTTCCTCCAAGATATTATAAGTTCTCCCACTAACGATATCACGATTTCCGGTCTACTGCGCCTCTGCACACTCGTCACAGGAAATAACGGTCACACGCCTGACCTACATTCATGATCCTACTTTCTTGTTGGATATCACTCTGTCTCTGCATGTAATAAACACATTTCATAACAATATGTCTAACATACTGACTCGCCCACGGCTTATTTACTGTTGCTGTCTAGGCACTGTCTGGTCTTTGCTTACAAAGAATTGTGTAGAAACACTGATGTTTGATAACCTTATTATTTTTATATGAAAAATGTTATACACAGACACAAGAAAAAGTAAAAGACGGTTACTGGAAAACACACTCTCAATGAATTAGCAAAGAAAATTTTAAATTACATAATACACAACTACTGCGAAGTAAAAACAAAACGTTCGAAAGGTTTTAAAAGTTGAAGAAACTAAATAACATAGGCTTATCAAAACTTGTATTGAAATATATATATATATATGTACATCTTTCCCTGAGGGTCGTGGTTCAATTTATTTATTCTGAGAAAATACTACAATTCTGTGCAAATTAGTACAGAAAAGCAAAAACAATACTGGGAAACGATTATTTATTTGTGGCTTTTAATTCTAAATATGGTGTTTTATTTACAAAAACAAGTGATGGCAATCATTTTACAGGGGTAGCTTGGAAATATCTTATTTTTATTTAATTACATACGAAATATTTTAAGCTTAAATAAATTGAATAAAAGATTTAAAAAAAAACAACAAACTTAACTGGTTTGGCAACATATCACATTTGTTGACACAACCACCTACGGATCTATGGATGGATGTACGGAATAATAATGGCGCGAAATATCTGTACGCGGTTTCGATGAACGTGAACCTGAACTGACTGAACTGAACAAACGAAACTCACATAAAAATATTTTGAATTTCACACCTGGTGGTTCACTCTTTACATGATTGTAATCAAAACTGAATTGAAAAAAAATCTAATTTTGTATACAGGTTAAAGCTGTGAAACCAAAACAATTAGAATTATACGTATAATTTTTCTGTTGTTGATAATTGTTTATAATTTAACAAACATTTTACTACATCCATAAAGATAACTTGCGTATCCTCTGAAATGAGGAACTGTATATACATATTTACTACAATGCAACACATATTTTAATAACACCCACCAAACCAAAAAGATATACACAACCTGTTACATAAAATTGCTGACAAAATTTGTTAGTTTTCTAATACTTATTATGTTTGAATAACCAATTTTCTATACAAAAGGCTAAACTCATCTTTGGGGGCAAAAAGAATAAAATGAAAGGGCTAGTGAAATGGGCCACATGCTTATTAGGCCTATATTGTTGCATAAAGTGCAGTTGGGTTTGTACAGGTAAAGGTCTGAAGTCAGACCGTGAGATATAGCTGATAAATTGTATAGCTACATTCCACTTATTTATAACCTTCATTATTCATTTATTTTCGCTTTCCATTATTAATTATCTAATATTCTTTCAGTGGTTTCTAAGCATGTGACATCGTTGTGTTGTTTAGGTTGCTTAGTTACCTTGCTGAGCTTCTCACCCTCGTGTTGTGGCAACAAGGTGCGGAGCGACTGAAAACCAGCATTTATGCTTTGCATCCGCCGTCTTTCGTTGCTGTTAGCTATTTCTCGGCGGATTCGCTTCTCCTGTTCCATCTGTGTCTTAGGTGAAACGGGCCTACTTCCAAGTCTGTCCACAGAATATTAAAAATCAAAATGTATGTCAAGTCATAACATTATATAAACAAGTGATACAAAGTAAATATTATTATCATTTTTACTTGAAACAGGTGCGAATTAGTTTTGGAGGTGTATAACACAGTGACAAATTAACAGACCTTAATGATAAGGCGACTAGAAAACCGGTTTCCAATGAAAAGAGCAAAGTTAAATTTTATGTGGTTTTCCTGATAACTTTCTAAAACTGGTTGATTTATTTCTATTACCTAATTTTAATCATAAAGTTTCAAAAAGTACCAGTAATAATACATATTAGGATTTAGTCTTTTTAACTTTTTGCATTTTACCCAATAAATCTTTATGACGTGCAATATTGGACGTGATAACTGCCATTTTGAGCATCGTTTGGTGATTCCTGATTAAGCTTTCTTAAAATGCAAATCGAGGACTAAGACCTCAATATTTTTTTTTTTTAATTTGATGCCTCACGACATCTGATTTAGCAAAGTCTTTCCCAGGAGGTTTCGTTCTCTTGGCTGCCAGACGGTAGACACTAAACAACCGATTGACTATTTTTTGTTGAAACGTACAAACTTGGCTTCGTGCCAAAGCTTTAGACGCCATTACTATACTACATATATAGCAAGCATGGAAAGTAGCGCTAGTGCTGTACCAATAGCAAACACGCCGGCAAGTCATTTCACGTTACATTTCAGTCTTTACTACACAGACCAGGCTTGATCAAATAATAATATAAGTTGCCACAATTAAGAGTAAAACATCTGTTATTCAGTCAAGTACACAATACAAGTCAAATATGTGTTTAGTGACAACTTTTTCTACATGGCTAGTCTACGTGGTAACTATTTTTTACATATGACTCAGACTCACACAAAGTAAGGCTAATGGCTAAGCTTAACAGTTAATAATCAGTAGAGAATGTTGATTTTGCAAAAACAGTGACTATGACTTCTCATTGGTGGTACTAGTATCCTAACTGTTCGTACTCGAACACTGTTTTTGGACAGGTGCACTAATATAGCGTAATGCGTGTATATGAACTTACTAATTAATTTTAGGCTAATCTAAGCTACTGCTGTTGTATTTTTATAAATCGTTTAAGCTTAATATGAATTAAAGTTACATGCTTTTTGTATTTAGTCATCTTAGATTGATTTAAATTTTCAAATTTAGTTAATTGTTTGTTTGTAATTAAGCACAAAGCTACACAATGGGCTATCTGTGCTCTGCCCGCCACAGGTTTCGAAACCCGGTTTCTAGCGTTGTAAGTCCGCAGACATACCGCTGTGCCACTGGGGAGCAATTTAGTTAATAAGGTAATTGAATGTTTAAAGAACTAAATTTCACTTATTAGATAAAAATGTAACACCAACAGTCAAAATAACATACTAAGTAATAACAATATAACAAGTCCTCTTTCAATAAATTTAAAATCTGTCAATTAACGTACCGACTGAGCTGCGAACATTGAAAGAAAATCATATGGAAGTGGAATGTGATAGCTAAGTTATTTATCATTTGGTCTCTCGCAAATAGCTATGTTTCACTTGTAATTGAATGCCTCATAAAAACGACTATAGAAGAACATGGGTCAATGACATAATATATTAACATCTATCAATTACAAGAACTTAAACTTTAAATTAATTATCCTTTTTTTAATTAATTTGAACATAGGCTAACTAACAAAAAAAAAAAAAGAGTGGGTGCCTGGGTGAGTTTAACCTTACCATCACTGGAACGTTACAATCGTTGAGTTAGGCTATATCAGAGAGTAATTACATAGCCGATTTTTAAGCAAGGGACCTAATCTAATGCTGAATAATTATTATTAGGTTAGTCTATGAAATGCATTTTACGAGACTTCAAGCAGGTAGATATGTCATTATTCTATGTATTTTAAACATTCTAGTTTCAAAAAAATAATAATGGTTAGAGAAGTAACTCCTCTCTAAACCTGACTCAAGTACGATAACTCCGTAACTGACAAAATAACATTAACGTTGATTTGTGTAGTAAAACGAGATTTAATCATTCGTTTCATAATACGGTAGACAGTCTATGTAACCCGAACGTAAAGATAAAATAGCCTGGTTTCATTCAGTCAACTTACCTGCATAAGCTTCCTATAACGTCTTCTTGCTGTCTCCTCAATTCACTAAATATTCGTCGCTTCTCATTTTTTCGATTACACGACGCCATTTTAATAACAGTTTTCAATCAAGAGATCTCAAAACACCTGACACTAAATTATACGCTCAGTTTAAACTAACTTTTAATAACACTTCGCATCAACTGGCTTGTTTCACGTAAGAACCACGTTTGGCGGGAAAAGCATGGTGTGTGCCGTTGTGTTACTACCGCATTCTGAGAAAATATTTTCATTTGTAAAAACTAAAAACCACAATAACTTAAAAGCATTTAAAAAATCATAATTACAACATTATGTGTCATACATTTAAAGGCTGTTTATATTTTTTATATTTTCACTTAGAACTCTTTACTATAACGTAGTAATAAAACTGATGGCTGATCAGCTGTCCAGTAGTAAGGAACGCGCGGGAAAGCGTAGTGATTAACAGAGAGGATGTGTGGGGGGAGGGAGTGACGTATGTTAGGAGAATATAGTTAAAATTGAAAACTTTATTTCATTTTACTCTCTGTAATCGAAATAAAACTAGATGTTTCAGCTAGTAATGATGTTAGTATTTATACTTAAGTGATTGCTTTAAAAATTTTACAAAATAATTAAATTTCTAGGAGAGAACTTGCAACATACCTCAAAAAGAATTAAATTCTCTATAGTAATTTTACAACGCTTGTCTTTAACGTACATTGGCTCTACTTTTGGAGTTGGCGTCAATCGATATCAATGTGAAGTCACCCATACCTTTCCTTAGATTCATCGCTTGCGTCTTTTGGAACCTATGATATGTGATATTCGAACAACTCAGCCTAAAACATACTATTGAATTACAAAATTCTTTAAGGACATGCATGATTAATATGAAGTTTTGTACAGCAATAGTATTTTGTTTTCTTAATGCGGTTTTATTTGCTGCAAAATAGTGAATTCTAAATACTTTTAAAATTTACAAAAAATTATATATGCATGTTTCAAGTTTTTGGGTTATGAGATATAACATAGTATAGTTAGAAAGATACACCTTCTATTGTTAGGTTATTATGTTCCCGACTGGATGGTATAAATCCGGAAAATCAATTTTCGTTCTACAGAATGTAAGAAGTTTAAATAATACAAGTCCTGAGAGATTAAGTGCTTGTATTGTCTACGCTGATGACGCTATAAATCAAAACGTTATGAATTTAACGAAAGTCGTACGTAAATTTTACTATGAAGTTATTTTGCTTATTTATAACTAACTAGAAAACATTTTTTTTTATCCTGTAACTACTTTAAATGTAAAATAAGGATCCTTTAAGGCTGTATAACAAATGTATTGTTTTAGTTACAGACATTTTCTCTGTTGCGCTTATGAAAACAGAATGCTAGAACTTATTTTTTTCTTTTCGTTTTGTAAAATGGCTAATTTACGAAACTCTCAGTATATTTATTTTTAAGGTGTAAGCACTGTTTTTTAACGTATGCATCAAAAAAGAAAAACCGAGCTTCTCACTTTGGGATCGTGGGTGCGGTATAAGAGTGACAATCAACTCCCACTATTCGGTCTGACAAGAGTTGGCGGTGAGTGGTGTTGGCTAGCTGACTTTCCTCTAGTCTATCATTTCACAATTATGGAAGGCTGGCGCAAATAACCCTCGTGTGTGCTAAACCTAATAAATAGATATATTTATCTGTGATTTTAAACAACTGTCGTACTTGATGTAAATACAAAGACTGTTTGATACAAGTTCATGTAATATTCCTTGTATCTTGAATTTTAAAAGTTTTAATTTTGAATTTATTGCCCCAACTGGAAACTGACCCATAATTTTAAAAGTGATTTTGTTTTATTTTACCACTATTAAAAAAAAAAGCCTATTATACTGACTTATTTACATCTTATTTTTGAAGACACGAAATGGAAGATAACAGATCAGGGACTGTAAAATTAATAACCCAAAGATAACCAATCGTTTTGTTTTCATATAAAGTGAGTTTTACATTGCTTTATCAAAAATAACAAAATTATATAAGGTTCAGGTCGTTTATGTAATTAGATTCTTTAAAATCTCAAAAGTTTCATATAAAAGTTTAAAGATAAAACAACAGTTCTGTTCCGTTCAACATTAAAAGGAAAGAGTATAATGCAACATGTCGATAGTACTCGAGTGGGAGACATAGGGCATACAAGTATAAATATTAGAATGTATCTTAATAAGGGCGAGAAATACGGATGTATAACCTTCTATTATAAGGCCTCATATTTGGAATGAAGTTAGAAACTAACAAATGTCAAAGAAAATGTTCCAGATCCGAATTGTCATTCAACACCTGTAGTCAGTTGTTCAGGGAAGTAGATGTACAAAGTAGAAAGAGGGCACTCAGTAGAGCACATACCTCCGTCATGTATCGTTGGTCATATTCGGCCCTCAAAACATACGAAAATGTGTCCGTATGTCCGTCGTTATCGACAGACCCCGACCATTTTTGGCAGGACAATGAGGAATAAGATTCTACATATGTCCACAAAGTTTCATCAAAATCTGATCATTTTTGACTGAGTTACAACAGCACAAATAGTGTGAAAAATTGGTTTCCGTGTTAACAGATAGGGAGTTTTTGTTTTTTTTTGTGACCTTGACTCTCCATTCAGCCGTTTTTGCTAAATCTTGCTGACAAACACACACACACACATAGGGGTGAAAACATAACCTTCGTCACCTTCAGTGGCGGAGTTAACTAGAGGGATACTCAGTAGAGTGTATACTTCTGCCACACAGCTTTGATCATATTCGGCTCTAAAAAAATATTAAAATGTGTCCGTACGTCCATTTTTGTCAGTTCAACGAGGAATAATATGTCTACCAAGTTTTGTCAAATTCCGATCAGTTTTATTGAGTTATAAAGCAAAAATGTGTGAAAAATCGGTCCCCATGTTAACAGCTAGTAATTCTTTCTATTTTCGTGACCTTGTTGTGACCTTGACCTTCCCAAAACTAATCACTCCTAAGTTAGATCATATTCAAATGTATACCAACCTTAGTCTAAATTCATTCAGCCATTTTTGGGAGATCTTGATGACAAACACACATACAGAGGTGAAAACATTACATCCAACCATCTTCAGTAGCGGAGGTAATTACAACTACAGAAGTAAAATAACACTGTATTGTTTGAAATCAATAAAGTGAAATTTCCCGAAATATCTATTTTCTAACCATTAAACATTCAAAATGCTTACTTTAAATCAGTTGTTGAAAAAACATATTCACGCTTTATTATATACTAACTAGAGTACCCGTCCCCTGGACGGAGGTTATGTAAATTCATAATTAATGAAAGGTTATCTTAGGACATGAAAACTAGCTTCCCTTATATGTAATTGTAAAAAACGCTCATAAAAACTGCAAAACACAAAATGCTAAATCGCAAGTTTGCATGCATTTTTGCATGGACCCAATAAACTTTCATGTCAAATTTGGTGAAGATCCATCAACAGGGGGCGAAGTAATGGTAAAAAAAAAACGCCCATAAAAACCACAAACTGAAAATGTGTATGTACCCCTCGCATGGACTCAATGAACCTCTATACCAATTCGGGTGAAGGGATATCCATCCATACCCTAGGAATTAGTTACATGAACATACAACAGACAGTACTATTATATTTACATAGATTCTTCCTTCTTGTACTTGTCGGCATTGGGATTTAGGTCTTTGTAGAGCTGGGAGGGTCAGGTTCGCCTGGACTTTCTTCTTTCACTCTTTAAGTTCTTAGAATTCATATTCGCACCTGTCCACCATTGGTTTATACATGAAGTCACGTGAACAATTGCTACGAAATTTCATTCTGATGGCATCATTTTATAATTGATAATATACAAGGGTGGCCGTTTTACCGGATAGAACCGTCTTATCTCACTTTCCAGTATAGATGATAATGGCAGGTTAAGAAATGAAGAAACCCCATTTTCACGAACCTAATAACAAGGCTCAGTTTTGGAGAATATTAAACATTAGGGAGTAAAAGTCGGTTGTAAGGCCATTTGGCTTTATACATTATACAAGTTTGTATATTTTCATTATCTTGGTCCCAAGTTATTACTTGCGAAAAATTTGAAAATACAAGAAAACGATTTTGTCTGTTGCACATTGGGCTATCTACGCAGTGCTCATCACAGGGATCGAACCTCAAATTTAAGTATTATAAGTCCTCAAACCTATTGCTGTTCTACTGGAAGGGAAAGATGGAATATAATTAACTTTAAGCAATAGTTGTTATTTTCATCAGCGTGGATTGAAGTGTTTAGTCTAAACAGATTTACTTGACTTCATTACATTTAAGGCAACATACAGACATTGGACGTGTCTATCATCATCATTTTCATCATTGTTACACAGCGCTTCATCAAAATTTACTACATTAAGTATTACATATCTACAATATTTATCAATTGCACTGGCTAACTAAGTTTAATGGCGATTCTTGGTGAATTAAATTTGTATATTTTTGGCACATTTGTTCAAGAGCTCTTACAATTGATAAATCAGATTTGTATTCAGTTAATTCTAATCCTTTTCATTTCTCTGTCGATTGTCTGAGCTCGTGCATATAGGAAAACTTGGAATATTATTTACTTCATTCTTACAAGGTTATACTGCAGTTACCCCTATTCGTATAACAGAGACAGAATTCGGCATTCACCTGTACTGAAACATACATCAGTTAGCCATGGCATTGTTATTTAATGTAACTAGCAAAAAATACCCATTCTCCGCTGCGGGTTTCAAAGGTCCTCTCACGATTTACAGAGGCCTCAATGTACTGATCAAACTCATCCCCAATCCCCAATTACTTCTATAACTACCTCTAAGAGGACACTCGCACATGTCCTTGAGCGCGAGCGTCATGTTTGGTCCTGCTTGCTTGTTTTCAAGCCACCGCCCACGAGTTCAACTCATTACTTGCCCCAAAATATTTCCATCTACTTTACTTTAGTAAAACAAACTATACGTTTCTCTATTTAAAACAAGGATTTACAAATTGAATTGAATTACTTAAAGAATGCTGCGCTACCTAACGTTTTCAACCCTGATACCATAGATGTCGCTTATATTTAAACTTGAGACAGTAAAAACTTCCTACGACAATTCCAGTCTTTCCCTTATCGTGACAGACTCCTTTCAATTCAAACCTGATACTTTGGGATAAAGTTTCTCTCCTACAACCCCCCCCCCGAAAAAAAAGAATGAGATTTTTTAGAAATCATTAAAATTATAAAAGCAGAGGATTTAGCCCTAAACCGTGAATGGTCCTGGTAACATTAGTATACTTTGGTTGAGTGTATTCTTAATATTCTTTCCCACGCTTGATCACCCCTGACAATTTCCGTAAGTTGTAAGTCTTGCTTGTAAACTTTGAAAACTTTCACGTGACAACATTAGTTGTGCTTTTTTCGCGCTTTTTTATGGAAAGTTGCTGCTAGTTTCGCGAATCTGTTTCTAACTGACGGAATGGTTGAGATTTTTATCTACTTAGTATGTTGAAAAGTAGTACGGAAGATGAAATGCTATGCGTAAGTCTCGGTTTTGCAGTTCTTGCCATTTTTGAGGGTGTTGTCTGACGCGTTGCAGGTTTTCATGCAACCGTATTCCACAAAGGCTAGGCATTCGAAGTTTATACACAAATGACTCGTGGGAAAAGAAGTTTTATGGATCAAAGGCATTACCACGGCAGCCACCCCATCGTCTTGGCAAAAATATCTCTCTGATAAAGAGCATAACATCTCTTTTTTAACATTCTTTTTTTCAGCTTCTTACGAGTAAAATTCGTGTCACACTTCATTATCGTTTATTTCTTCCATCACATACTAGTAGATCTCGATATTAGATAACCTAAATCATGTATCACTAACACTCTTTTTTATTTTTTCAGCTTGTATCTTTTTAGGATAACCATTTCTTCTGCCTAACATCTTCGCACTGACCGGATAGAATTTTCGGCGCCGACAAGTGAAAATAGGTTTTCTCGAGGTACTACCGTTTCCCCCGTATCTAAATCTATGATACTGGAGTTACAGTTCTCAGCTTCCGTATTGGACCTATAGATCCTTCCCGCCCTGATTAAAGGCTGTTTGTGGCCCCCGTTTTATTATTATTATTATTCACAACAAAAACGCCCACGTGTAGGATGAAGGACAATTGCTAAGTTTTCGATCACCCTCGGTTTTTCACCCCAAATATCTGCCAACTATGATTGATTGATGATTGATTTGTGCTATACACGAAGAAGACAGAACAAGGTACTGTCGAGAAACGTAGGGTGTTTTGTGCAATAAATATTATTGTGCTTACAAATCATTCTTTTTTAAATTTAATATACATAAAAGTAGGGTATGTTAGTGATGATCAGGCAAATATCGAAGAAAACGTATCAGAAAACATACTGTTTTAAAACCAGTTGGATAACTTAAGCAGCAGAGCTTCATTAAATGCAAATTGAAAGTACTTGAAGACATAACAATAAAATAATATGTTGTATAGATAGTGAGAATATTAAAATTTAATTAATGTTGGACAAAATTGTAGCTATATCTATATTACGGTAATTATGTAGAACTGGCAACAGCTGAAAAAGTGCACCAACTTTTCCCAATTTATCATAACATTATTTCATCTCAAGCTGAAACTATAGGTAAATCTAAGAACATGGAAAATAACAGAGGCACAAGCAAGAGTAACAATACATGATTGGTAGTCAATGAACTCCATAGTGAAAGAATGCTGTCGTACTGACAATGTCATCGTTTCCTGTCCGTTACTAAGTGTTTGTAATGGAAAGTACGGGCACCTACGAACGTGGTATCAAAGCAATAAATAAGTTTAGTTTTTATCAAATTACGTAAAATATACTCCGCAAGGCTGTACTACTTACTACCTGGTTAGAAAGCACATCTCAATATTTTTCCCTTTTTTATTACCAATATTTTTGTAATAAATACAACAAATACAGTGGCACTTCCAGTATGTTATACTTTTCCTAAAGACTTTATTATCCCAAAGAAAATTTTGTCTCATA
This sequence comes from Limulus polyphemus, assembly GCF_000517525.1. Classification (NCBI taxonomy): domain Eukaryota; kingdom Metazoa; phylum Arthropoda; class Merostomata; order Xiphosura; family Limulidae; genus Limulus; species Limulus polyphemus. Next base: position 120,105 of record NW_013665914.1, read on the forward strand.
AGTAACCATGTTTCCACTATACAAGTCTTCTTTTTTTGTGTATTAAAAGTATATGTCCCCAGCGTTGTTTAGAACAAGAATAAATACGTCGAAAGAACCTTGCGTTCATCACGTTACCTACTGTTATTTTTCTTATGTATGTTCGCACAATTACTCAAGGGCAATCTGCACTAACCTGTCCTAATTTTGAACTTATATTCAAGAGAAAAGGCAGTTAGTCAGCACTAGCCTGTCCTAATTTTGAACTTATATTCGAGAGAAGGCAGTTAGTCAGCAGTATGCACCGTCAACTCTTGTGTGACCGAAAAAACAACAACAAAAAGAGTACTGAGATTTTACCTCTTATTACTTTATCTCAGTTGATAACCTGATCTTGTTTATTACTCACATATTAGAATATGATATTTTATTTATTATGAAATATGTGTCAACAGATGGACCAGGGTTTCTCGCACCTTTATCTACAGAATCGGATTTTCACACAAAGCTACTGGAGGACTAATTTAGAAGTAATAGACTAGAGGAAAGACAGCTAGTCAACAACACTCACTTGGGCTACCTACGATAGTGGTATAGACCATCACATTAAACGTCCCCACGGTGATGGGATTGAAACCCGCGAATTTCGAGTCGAGCGCCCTAACCATCAGGCCATGTTAGGCTAAAAAACAGAGAAGTGAATATAAAATTACAATGTGATTATTGAGAGACTTGTATGGGATTGTTTACCTATTTAGTTATATAGTTCTATATCGTAACTTGACTACAAAATTATCTAACACAGCAAAAAACGAAGAAAAAATGAAGGAAATTGAATAACGATTTAACTGTGAGTCTAACTTTTTTATAACTATATGTAAACGAAACATTTTTTTTTGTGTAAATTACATTTTAAAATAAAATTTTACACTGGTTCTTGTTTCACTGGGGAAAATATATAACAGTTTATTTATTTGTGGTTAAGCAGAAAGCTATACAATGGTCTATCTGTGTTGTTCCCACCACGATTATTGACACCCGATTTTCAGCATCATAAGCCACTGGGGTCCAGTAACAAAATGTTTTTTCCAATTAATCTGCAATATTTTAATAACCCTATTTCATATATTTAAGTCATATCAACTAGTCCCGGAAACCAGTTTTAGATTTAGGAGAAACGCATAAATAATCAAAGAAGTTCGATAAAATATGCTATAATTCTATCAAATACTATGGTATATACATTCGGCGAATGTTGGTGTATAGATTAGTGGTTTGTATGACAGTACTTATTTCTTTGTGAAAGTAATCAATTTGTCAAGTTTTGTTGGACTTGAACCACCTGCTTCAAAGACTTATGTCAGCAGATCGAAATGTCTTCCTCAAACAAGCTACAAAACAGGTCTGTTAAAACTTTTCTGGTGCATTAAATTTTTTTTACCTTTCATTATACAGTGTTTTCCTATACTCAATACACAGTTTTCGTCTAGTTATTTCTCGTGTGTTCAATACATATAAGTCTGGAACTAATTTCAATAGCTGCTTCTAATTTATTTTTAACACATATACGAACATTTGTCCATGTATGCGTTATTTCGTTAGCAGTCTAATCTATTTAGTTTGAATATTCTGATATATTGATATATTTAATTAGTTCTGACTATTTGTATACAGTATTTCGAAGTACATTATTACATTTACATGTTCTTAGTTTCTCTCTATAAATATACCTGTCATATACTCTTACATGTGTAATTTCGACTAACTCATTTAAAAGTGAAGTGAAGAAGCCTCATTCTTTTCCCTGATCCGAAACATAAATATTTCGTAGCTTCATGATGACGCAAGATAATCTAATGTACAGATAATTTCAATATAACGCTCTTCTTATAGGTTCAACTAAGCTAGAATTTGGCTAAAAGGGCAGATCGATAACATGTTGATTAGAAAGAAAAGAGATTAATTAGTTCATCGATAATTGTTTTCATACACACTAAGACTGAACAATTCACCACCACTATATTATGTTGTTTACGCGGCAAACAATAATGTTCTAGAAATATAGAGTTCTTGATACACATATCTCTGATTTAATTGTTTATGTAGTGAATAAAGTAACATCTGGCTACTCCTTGGTACGAACAGAATGAACAAAACATCAGATTGAAGCGCTACTGATTTATAAGGACTTAATAATGATTGATGCACCAGATCTGTCGTCCACTTCCTGTGTTAGAAAAACCTGAGATCGTTTGATACATTGAATCTACAAACCTGTTTAATGAAACTAAAATGAACGATTCACCAGGTCACCAAATTATCGTTTAGGTTAAATAATAGCCACTCAGATCATCCACTACTTTCAGATTGAGAAGTGATAGGTGCATCAGATCATGAGACATTATAGTTTGACGATAGAAGATAAATATATATGTAATATCAGTTAGAAAGATGCCGTCTATATTAAGTATAATTTATTTACAACGTTTGGTCGAGGACTGTTTGTAGGATACTAGACCACCCGTGACCCGTTCGGTCACCCACTATTCAGAGGTTATGAAGAATTCAAGCTTATTTGAATATTGTACCGAAATGAAGGTTTATTTGAGATAATTTAATTAAATATTTCGATCCATTCATGTTATTCATAATTCAAACAAAGATATTTGATTGTTGATCGGGAGCAAAAGGAAAGACCATTTCATTTTTCAAAAAAGTGAAGTCAGAGTTTGCACGTATTGTGATGAATTAGTTCATTACGGTGTGGTCTTTCCTCTTAAAACTTCTACAAATAAGAAACAGTAACACTTTATTTTTTCGAATTACCTACCATAACCAGTGCACATTATTGAGAAATTCTTCAAGATCTTGTTTTTTGTCATCTTACGCCTTTCAATGAAAATGGGAACATTGACAGGAAAATAGATTTGAACGAAG